>NC_043709.1:5195658-5206661 GCF_006229205.1 Suricata suricatta
AAAAAAAAAAACCTTCCCAAATGCCTTGCAGGGATGTCGGGAATTCTGATGTTCCCCGGCAAACCTCGAATCCACACAGAAACGCAGCTTGCAAATGCCATCCTCCGAAAGTGCGGTTTGCATCTGCAGCTTCTGGGTTTTAATGTCCTTTTGACTGATTCCAACGTGGCTTCGTGGAATCCTGGTAACGGTTGGGGGGGCGGGTGCTGGCTAAGCCTCTATCCTACCCCGTGGCGCTCACTCCCTTCCCAGAACGGCCAGTGTCTCCTTTCCTAAGACTGGCTAGCTTCCCCCTTCCTTGCCATCACTATCCTTTTAAACTGTGTAAAGAGATAAGGCCTGGAAGATATTTTGTTGTGTTTTGTTGCACCGTGGGGTCATGGAGACCCTCGGAGGGGGTCTCAGAGACCCTCCGAGGATTCCGTGTCCGCGGCGCTGAACCAAGGAGAAAGTAACGTAATTCAAACTCTTGCTGGTCAGTCACACCCCAGCCACGTGAAGCGAAGACAAATCCCCTTTGCTTTGCACGGGGAGGACGAATCGACGCCGTCAGAAAACAAATTAGATTAAGAAAATGACAAAAATTAGAGACTGGAGAACATTTTAATTACGTGCGAAGGAGAAATGGATTATTAATTTTTTTTAAATCTCAACCATCATGCCCATACAAGGTGTAATAAACAGCAATACCCACCTCCTCCCCTCCTCCCAAAAAAAACCACATCCTGATTCACAACCCAAATCCCTCCCGCTTCTCCACTTGGGAAGACAGGAAAAAAATCTGCTTTCTCCCAGGACACACTTGCTCCTGTTCTTTGTCCTGCTGATTCGGTTCCCCCGACAGATACTGCCAGCCGGACTCGGAGGCCTCCTGGCCATGGGACTCACACAATCCCTGTGGAAGCTGGCCCATGTCCATCTGAGACCCTGGCAGAGGCCTGGGGGCACCAGATGCTGTGGCCCTGGCCTCCAAAGGCCCAGATCTGGACAGGGCTTTGAGCCCCAGCACTGCGCGGACTCACTGTGTGACCTTAGGCCAATGTCCTAACCTCTCTGAGCCTCAGCTTCCTCTTCTGGAAAATCGATAACAGAACCACCACCTCCCAGGGCAGCTGTGCAGGTGAAATGAATGGGGATCCTGAGCACGGCGCCTGGCACGTACCAATACTCCATGTTACTATGAAAATCACTATTCCCTTCAGTGTGGCACGTGCCCACGGAGGGCCCACTGTGAGCAGGTGCGACCCAGACCCCGGGGCATCTGGGGAACGTGGCTGTCAAGGGTAAGCTCCAGGAGCCCTGGAGAACCCGAATTTTCTCAAAGCCAAGCCTACCGGATCACGTTTATGCACGGCTCCTCTAACGAGGGCTCGTGTCTCGAGGCCCTTGCACGGCCTGGCCCTGCCCACGCTCCAGCCACATTGCCCGGTGCCCAGCGGGCTCCAGCGCCCGGAGGCCCTCAGCTATGGGCGCTGTGCTCATGTTCAGAGCTGCCCCATCCAGCACTTCACAGGGGTCTTCTCCCTCAGGCTGGCCACTGACCCAGGAGATGACCTGTCTCGGAGAGGGGAGGTCTCTTGCCCAGCACGGCACAGACGGTGGGCACCACTGAGGGCTAGCGGGACGCACCTGACCCCACGGCCCTGGCTCCTTCCTCCTGGACCTCTTTGCCTTCCTCCCTAGCTGGCAAAAGCTGACTCGCCCGTTAGCCCTCGCCAAAGCCAGCGTTTCCCCAGAGATCCGGGGCCCTCATCCCAGGGTGTCATGAAGGGCCAGACGTCTCCGGGAGGCAGGGCCTGGGTCTCATTCGCTCCCCACCCCTGTGCGTCAGCCCCAGCGCTCAGCCGCTCTGCGGTCCTGAGCCAGGGGCCTCCTCTCCAGCAGGCTTCCGTTTGCTCCTCCACGGCATGGAGAGAAAAACACTTACCTCATTCGGCCACGAAGATTCATTGAGGTGACACGTGTACACTGCTTGTCACAGGACGCAGCCATAATAAGTGCCCGACAAATGTCACTATTGTTAGGACATTATTATTGTCACCCCAGGGCCATCACAGACACTTCATACACACTGAATTAGTGAATGCATGGCTAGATGGAGGGAGGGAGGGAGGGATGGATGGATGGATGGATGGATGAATGGAGGAGCAGAGTTTGGGTCTTGCCAGTCTCTTTCCCTAGTACCCAGCACAGGCCTGGCACAAGGTGGGTGCCAAGAGGCCTCAGCTCAAGGTTGAAGACTCATGGCCCCTCTCCCCCTCACGCAGCGCACAGCCCTGCGAGGAGGCTGGCCAGGCTGGGCACAACCCTCTGGAAGGCGAGGGTCTCGGCACTTGCATCCGAGGGCCAGGAGCCCGCAGGGCCGGCCCTCAGGCCTGCGGCAGGGGAGGCTGGCTCTGCACCAGGGGACTCAGCCAGAAAGGAAGGCGACGACGCATCCAGGCTGGCGCTCCGCAGTGAAATGCTGCATTTCACATAAAGGGGGCTCGCAATGGGCCCTGCTTGAAGGAATCAGGGAAACTGGGAACGCAGAGCCTTCTTTTAATACCCATTTAATATTTATGGAGCCGCAGCAGCGCGTCTGCCGCCGTGTGGAGAACACAGCCGATCCGCGGAGGGGAGCAGCATTTCCCAAACAAACGGCTTTTAGCTGGGAAGCGTTTACACCTGGTCCGCAAAGCAGCGCAGCACGCGGGCAGTGCAGCGGGGCCGCCGGGACCCCACCGGGTCCTGCCGTGTCGCGCCGGCTTGGGCTGGTGTCCTGACTCTCCATCCAGCGGAGTGACCTTGAGCAGCACACACGCCCTGGCCAGGCATCAGGTGCCTCCTCTGTGCCAGTGAGTGGGAAGAAAACGCAACCAGGAGGTGGAGGGCAGGATGAATTCATTAATGCATTTACTTATTCAATAAACGTTTACCACAGTCACTGTTCCAGGTGCCAGAAAGAGCAAGGAGAAAGCAAACAGGTCACTGCCTTCAAGGAAGGGGAGGAGCAATCGTGTAAACGCGCAAGTAAATAGAAAAGATACTTTCAGATAATCACGTGCCTGGAAGAAGCCAGAACTGAGTGATGCAACAATGAGTAATGGGGAAAAGGGGATTGTTACTTAAACTTGGGTGACCAAGGAAGGTCTGTCTGAAGAGGTGATGTCACCTCAAATGTGAGGGCTGAGAGGGAGCCAGCCACACCCAGCCCCGTGCAAAGAGAACCAAGGCGAGCCCTGCGAAATGCAGGAACAGCAAGTGCAAAGGTCCTGAGGCAGGAGACGCATTAAGAAATGGCCTCTGTCTTATCGACCACCGGTGTGCATCCGCAGTGGAGAAGAGCCTGAACTGTGAAGTCAGAGGGAGTGGGTTCAAGTTCAGTCTCCAGTGCTGCTTAGCTGTGGGACCCCAGGCAGGTCACTTAACCTCTCTGTGCTTCCACTGCCTCCTCAGTCCCCTCTCAGCGTAACCGAGGAGACGAAGTGAGCCTTGTGCCTGCCTCTCCCTAAAGGCCCAATCAGCCCAGTTAGGAGGGCTGAAAATTCGTGAAATTTCTGGGTTGAAAACTTCTGGTTGAAAAAGTACCTCCATCGTACAGGACTCACACCTCCAGTCCTCCTCTTTCACAAAGTGATCTTTCCGTTTCCCTCTCAGAGACACTTACTTGTTGGTCCTCAGATGCCGCAAGTCGGGTCAAGTCAGGGCTCTTGAAGAGGAGCCTGGACATCAGCCGAGGCACCAAGTAGCAAGAGGCTATTAGGCACCAGCTGTGTGGCAAGGCCGTGTGTAGGAGAGAGGCCAGCTCCGGGCCCGGAGCTCTCGACTGCCCCCACAAGCGGGCCTGGACTCCTCCTGCTGCAATGGCCAAGGCCAGTGCCAAGCCGGCCTCTAGAATGAACGTCCTAAATTGCACTTTTGACCACGCCATTCCCTCCGGCTCACCAAACGTCCGCAGGGACGTCCTGCTGCTCTGGGCTAAAGCCCCAGCTCCTTAGATGAGCTCAGGAGGCCACACTGGGTCCCTGGGCGCCCTCTCGCCACTCAGGCCAAGCTCGCCACGCTGGGTTCCCCCAGTGCGCTGGCAGTCCCGCCGCTGGGCCAGGGGCTGCCGCCCGCAGCTCCCCAGGACATCTCTCACCACAGCCCCCCACCCATAAAACAACAAGAGACCCCAGGAACAGGAGAGGCCCTCGCAACTCACAACGGATTCAAAAGCAGCTTTCACCTCACAAAGCTCCGGAGTCTCCGGCTGCAACCACGCGGATGCTGAAACCTCCTTCCCCGAGCCCCTGGGAGGCTTACGGGACGTGGTACCTGCCAGAGCGCCGGGCATACAGCAGGTGCTCACTAAATGTTTCTTCCACTATGGTTAGAAAGCTCTGGTGAAACCCGGGAGCTCCGCAGAGAACGTCTGAGATTTTCAGTAATCAAGGAACCCTCCAGCCCTGCCGGGAAGCCGGACTCCTGGCCCTTCCCTCTCGTCCCACGACTGGCTGACTCCCCGGTCCTTTCACGGCCTAGGACGTTGTGATCGGACATGTCGAGGACAGCCTGGCCTGGACTGGGTCTCCGAGGGGAACCTCTCGTCGCCCGCCAGGTGACCGGTGACCAGGGACACCGGTCAGCCCTAAAACACCCACCCGCCCATCCAGGGCAGGCCCTGGGACGAGACCCAAATGACTCAGAGGTGCAACCAACTCTCAAAGGGCTTGGGGCCCAGGGGGCGGCCAGACAGATCAGAAGAGCAGCCTGGGACCCTGCTGGGATGAGGCAGAGGGAACGGGGCCCCTCCCACCAAACCGTGAGACCAGCCAGAGGGGACGGACTGAGGAGCGCCTTGGCCACCACAGAGCATCGTTACAGCAGGTGGCTTTCGGCAAGGGAGACACCTGGGTCATTCCAGAAGCCCGGATATGCCCACCAGACCCAGGGGAAGGGGGCGGTCTGTGGGAATCCGCACTGCTGGGGGTGACGTGAAGATCAAAGATCGATTTCCCTTCCACCTGCACAGGCTCCTTAAAGCCGGGGTGGCCCAGGACAGTCCCGGCTCATGCGGGTCATTACTGCCAGCACCTCCTCTGGCTGCCAAGAGCATCCCCGTTCTGATACTGGAAATATCACAAACGGGTCAAGGTCTCTGTCAACAAGCCACCCGGTTAAGGTAACCGTCCCCAAAGGGCACCGGTGCTCCTCAGACATGCTTGCAGCCAGAACGGAGAGGCCGAGACAATACCGCGTTGTCCTGGGTCCGAAGCTCAGGTGACAGTGAGCGCCCAGGCACAGAAGAAAGCCCGGGGACGCACCTGCTCCCACCAGTCTCCCCCGGGCGGTGTTGTGCTGAAGCCCAACACCCAGAAAGCCTTCCCTGGGGTTCACAGGTATCTTTACCCCTCGCCTCATCTTCTTAATGACGAGGGGGGAGCACCTCCACAGGTCAGCCCAGCGTGCGGGCGACTGTCCCCACCAATGCCCCCCAGCAGCGCTGGGAGAAAGCCAGCGCAGCGGGAGCCACGGCTCGCTGAGGCTTTGGCGGAGAACTTACCGCACTGTGGCGAGAAACTGTGCAAACACCCAAGGAGTCCTCCCTAAGCGAAATCCCGGCGAAATAATATTTAACAGAAAAATACTCGGGTTTCGGGGAGGGGGTGGTACTCTTTCACAAGCTGCACTTCCACGCAAGCTGGAAAATCACTCCTAAGGGGTTCTGCTTCTCCTTGTTTTGCTCATGCCTGAAAATATGCAATTGATCAGTCAATAGTTGAACATGTCATAAAGGGTAAAAAATAAAAATAAACAGAGAGACTCAAAGGAAAACAAACGAACAGCGCAGTGGAGGGAGTGGGGAATCAGACCTAATCAGACCTAATCCACCACGTCCCGAAAACGACAGCCCTCTCACACCTGGCGTCCCGGTCGCCCCGCCGCGGGTCCAGGACAGAGAGCGCCGGCCCACGGCCGGTCCCCTGCAGCCGCGCCAAAGGATGAATGAGCCACGGGCCGAGCCGAGGAAGGAGTCACGAGTATCGTGAAAATTACACACATTCCTTGAAAAAGGATCAGCCACGAGTGCCTGTAAAGCATTTACCACTTAAAAACCTTTTAGCCGGGCCCATTTTGAATTATGACTACATGATTTTAAATTACACTTTCTAATTCCTCGCCACCCACCCCCAAGCGGTGGCTGCCGCTTCATTTTCCAATTATGTACTTTTATTTCAGAATGATCAAGCGGCTGCTTGCTGGATCATGTCCTGTCTGCCACAAATAGCTGCTCACTTATTCCTTTCCGACACCAACGGAGTCCGCTCCTCCGGTGGGTCTTCGGATTCGGCGGATTCGCCATCCCCACCGCACCCAGCAAGGCCCGGGACGCAAAGAAACCCACAAAGCTTGGGCTGGGGAAACGTGTTTGTAAACCCACGCTCCGCTCCATAAATTATTATAATTCTTGGTGCTTTCTCTCTCCATCTAGCAGATCAGCAATCACATAAATAATAGTGAATGGAATGATTTTTCTTCTGCAAAGTGCTATGTCCTAGTTTTCAAAATAAAGCACTTGGAGATGCACGTATCTACGAGTTGAAAAGGAAAAGCTGCTCAGATCCGTTTCAAACGTGCACACAGACATACCCACACACAAAAGGAAATGAGAGGGAACCGGGTAAAAGCCCGCATTCTGGAGCTCCTGGGTCGCACGCCACGGTCGTGGGGGTTTGGGACACATATGGTCGGGGAGGGGGAAGCAAGAGGCTCTTCCTTGCTCACCATTGAAATACAATGTGCAAAGAAAGTGAATGTGGATTTACAGTTCTCATGGAAATCTATTAAGCAGATGCCGCTGAAGCGTAATCAAATCGGCACTATGGTAATGCTACACCTAAGTCTGATATCGAGGTTTTGCCATTTTTACGATCAGTTTCAGTGGGGGGGGGGGGGTTTGTTGTGGTTTTTGGTTTTTGGTTTTGTTTTTGCGATCAAGCAGGAATTTGCAACTAAGGATTGAGCCTCCGAAGTATGATCAATTAACTAATGTGTCTGAATGACAAGGAAAAAACAAAAAAGCAGCCAAATTCAATTCTCCTCCCCCCACACCCCCTTTGTGCAGGGAGCCTGGGGTGGGGGAGGGAACGTTTGCCTTTTCCACGAGCGCTGCAATGCAAAAAGCACTTCGTAGTGAACGGGGAAAGACAAGGAGCCGGGAAGGGCTCACACTTCTCAGGTAGCCGGGGCGGTGTATATTTTGTAGGCCTCCAGGCTGCAGCACTGTCAGAAAATGCAAAGGAATGAAATGAAGGGGAAGCAAAGGGTGTGTTAGAAATTGGAAGCAGGCATCATTTGCTCCCTAACGTGACGAAATTAGCACGGGCCATGCCAAAAGCCTTTTGGTGTGCATCAACGCTGAGTCTCAAATCCTTCTCGGAAGGAGCCATGGAACTGAAGGCCTTCAGTAGAAACAAAAACTCTCAGGTATGGATTGGCAGGGGTGGGGGTGGAGAGAGGACCTCACTTCATCCTTGGCCCTGAACTCAAGGAGTATCACCATCAGCCACAGGGGAGACTTCGTTTTTTCACTGTAGTCGCTTCTGTCTACCATGTGCGACCAGGTTGTGACATCACGCTGGCCAAGTTCACGTCCAAGAAAACCCCCAAAGAGTAACGGAGAGAAGGGCATGGAAAGACCAAAGACTATCACAAGTCCGTATCTGAGTTCAAAATTAAAACATACAAGGATGCCCGGGTGACTCAGTCAGTTAAGCGGCCGACTTCGGCTCAGGTCATGATCTCACGGTCTGTGAGTTTGAGCTCCGTGTTGGGCTCTGTGCTGACAGCTCGGAGCCTGCATTCTGCTTCCCATTCTGTGTCTCCCTCTCTCTCTGCCTCTCTGTCTCTCTCTCAAAAATAAACAAACATTTAAAAAACATTTTTTAATAAAACATATAGTCTTAATTTGTTATGATTTTTTTTCATGAGATTGGGTTGTCCTTTTCTGCCATAGATATTTTAAATGGAAATAAAATATAACTAAATCTTGTCTCATTGGGACCAAAAAAAAGTCAAAATAAAGTTGGCAGCGGAATGGCCAGATCACCAGGGAGAGCCACAGTGAATCAAATTAACCAAGGAACTATTTATACCTTCCCTCCAACACCACCCCCAAAAAAGGGATCTCTCTCTTTTTTGTCTTTTCCTTGGGGTTGTTTCTGCTTTTTACATCTTCTTCGCTTCTCCAGACTCAAGGCAAACAATTTCAGCGGCAGTCTGGAGCGGATGCCAGCTAGTGGTCCCTTCCACGGGACATCCACGCCCCAGGAACCGCAGCGACAGAGTGACCCGGCAGCATGTAAACGGTCCTTCGCCGCTCTCTCGCCTGCCCCCCGAGTGTTTGGCATGTCTGATCCCAGAGGGCGAGGCACTGGGCCACACGGAAGACCCCACAAGCAGCCTGTCTCATCTGAGACGCCACTAAGCGTGATCCGTGGGCCCAGAGTGACGCTGAGAACCCATTCCCTGGCCCCTGCACCTGGGAGCCCCTCCCCCAGGGTCCCTCGCCCCAGAGGGACAGGCAGACAAAGGTACCAATTGCTGAACAGAGAGATCTCAGGGAGAAGAATGGGGTGGGGGGGGAAGCTTGAAAAGACCCTTTTTCTGTTCACGGCGAGGGAGGGGCGATGGGAGAGACGTGTCACGTTGTCACATTAAAGATTTTGACAGACAATTCAGGGATAACGCAGAAATTCCACCCTTAACTGCAGCTCAGCCTCAACTTGAAAGGCATTAACTAACCTCCACTAATTGCATGTTTTTCTGTGCGTAATATTTACTTGTTAAAAGTCTGCCTGGCCGATTATTTCCCTCTGCCCCGCTATTCAGGATCAGTTCACAGGCCTGAAACTGGAGAAACAAAATCATTTTGATGGATGAAAAGATGATGGCATCTGGGGGAGGGTTTTCCTTTTTCCACGAGTCCGGACCGAGAATGCTGATTTTTCTCCTGGAGTGAAACCCTCCTACCATCCTTAATTCCTCAGACGAGAGCAAATTCTCTCTCCTGTGTCCTGTGCTAAGTGAGCACACAAGGGGCCATCCCTGCCAGGGAATGTAGCAAGTTCAGGGAAAACTAAAGAACTTAAATTACTTTCATCGGATGAAGATTTCATAGTCTTAGGGGTGGATGGGGACATTTTTCCAAAGCAGGCTTTTCTTGAAAGCTTATTCTATACGTTGGCCTATGCATTCCTGACACAGTTCAGACACTGGTAGAAAGACCCCAAAGTCTGGGTCTTTTACCTACACTTAGACATGTTCTGTCCATAAAGAGAGCCCACGGGGCATTAGCTAGGGTGCGTGCAAGGGACGCCGAGGGCACACACAGCGGGCACAGCAGAGATATGGCATCCCACAGACAGATGACACTCAGAGCCTCCCCACATCAACATTAAAGGATTCACCCCAACCCAGGTCTTCCGAAATTTCTAGGGTGGAGCAATAAATAGAAGGCAGCCCCATGTTGAACCGCTTCCAAATACAGATGCAACCTCTGTGACTGGATTATCGCCATTTGACTAGCCATCAGCCAATTAATGTGCCTCCAACCCACTGAGCTCTCAAATAGATGTAACCATTTCGCAGAAACCCATCCTGAGAAAAAAGATCTCACAAGTGTTGCGGGGCCTGCCACTTGGGAAGCCAATCTGCCGGGAGAGGAGCCTCGTGAAGCCCGGCGCCCACCCCACGGGCCCCTGTACACAGAGCCCACCTCCAGGATGCCTCCCGATCACCACCGGCTGGCTCTAAAGCCCCAGGGTGCTCCCCACGGCCAGAAGCCTGCCTCAGCCCCCCAAATCCACCACCTCTGCCCCGAGTGGCCTCCTAGCACCTCGGCGCCCATGGACCAAGGCTGTGACTTCCAACTTGGATACAGTCTGCTGGTGGCCTCACCAACACTCCCCAGAGCATTTTAGCCAACGTGACAAATTATTCATGAAGTTGGTGGGATTTTTTTTTTTTTTTTTTTTTTTTGCAAAGACCAGCCAGGGTATTGAGGCCAGTGATGCCTGCCTGAGCCACCCCTCCCCACCACCATCAGACAGCCACCAGCCCGCCCACCCACCCACTTGTGCTCCCCAGTTTAATTTCATAATTGTCTGGCACTTAACAAGCTCTCCTCTGGGGCCTTGGCAATGGGAAGGGAAGGCAACCAAGCTTCTGGAGGGGACCTGGGGAGGGCTGACCCAGTGCTGGGGGAAATGCATCTCAGAGAGGTCAACGGGGCAGACCTGGGGGCTGGGTCCAGCGTGGGGCCTCCCGAGTCCACCTCTGGCCATCTGGCCTGAGTGGAGACAGGGATGGAGCGAATGGACGCCACGGTGTGTCACCACCAGCTCCTGGACACATCCGATCTCACACTGACCCTCCTCCGTCTCCACCTGGATGGGGGATGCTGTGTGTGAATTCACTCTCCTGTAACAAGTCCCAGACTAAGCACACAAGAGACAGAACTGCTCCTTAGCACGGAAATATTACCTGTGAGGGCTGGGACCTGCCTGGTTAGCCACTGAGTCCTCTGGGCCGGGCGCACAGCGGATAGTAATAAATATGTGTGGAATGAGTGAGCGGATGGATGGATGGATGGAGGGAGGGAGGGATGGATGAAGTTTCCAGCAATGCCTTGCGAAAGTGGCCACTAGACCAGCATCAGTAGCCCCTCCCTCGCCCCCCAAGTACCAGCGGGGCTTCGCTGCGCACAGTAGGCTCTCAGCGACCCGGGGCTCCTATTGTTACCACCATCACCATCACTAGTGCCCCGCCAGTCCGCTTCTTCCAACCGGCAACTCCGCCAGCAGCCAGCAAAGACCGGCGAGCCGGGGAAAAGTTTCGCTGACCCCTCGGCCCCAGTCAAGAGTCCAGCGCCCCGGCCGAGGCCCCGCTCAGCGTCACCCGCTCGGCGGGCTGGGCGGCGGGGGCACCCGGCCAGGGCGCCGGCACCCGGCAAAGGCGGCCAAAGTAACTTTGCGGGC
>NC_043709.1:5206761-5214118 GCF_006229205.1 Suricata suricatta
CCCCGCCCCCTCCCCCCCTCCCTGTGTTCCGGGGAGACGCGGACCCCAGCTGCGAGGCTGCCTAGGCCCGGGTCCGCCTCCTGCGCCCCCATCTCTTCCTCCCCGGGGGCCCAGGTCCCCAGTCCCAGGGTACGGAGGGTGGCCAGCGGAGGCCTGACTCGGAGTGGGGCAGGTAAGCAGGTCAGGGCCACAGAGAACGTGGACCCTGGTTTGAAGAAAGTCCTGCCTGTCGGCGGGCCAGCACCCCCAGAGGCAGTGATCCGGTCCCGGCGGGGTCTGAGAGGCCCCTTATGACCGCCCCCCTCCTTGCCCCGGGTGGAGGGCCGTGTCCACAGGGGCCTGTAGCCAGGACACGGTCAGGCCTGGGCCTCCCAGGCTGAGAGCGAGGTGAGAAGGGGGTGTGGCCCCTCTGAGGCCCGTGGAGGGCACCTCAACAATGTTTGTGGGTCCCCTCCCCCACCACACTCACTTGGCGTGGCGGCTCCCACTCCTGCATTCTCGTCGGCTTCAGACTCAGGACGAGGACACGCAGTGTGGGCACCTCAGGCCTGGCCTGCCCTTGGGGACAGTCCGGGCTGGTAGGAAGGCAGACAGGGACACAGAAAAATTCCCCCCACAAGTGCGGGAGCAGAAGCCGGCCCGCTACCTGGTGTGACTTCTTGGAGGTGGACACACCCCAGCTGAAAAAGTGTGTCCCCAGGAGAGAAGGTACGGAGAAGGCATTCCAGGCAGAGGGAATAGTGCATGCAAAGGCCTTGGCATGTTTGGAATGGCAGCTTGGCTGGGTCTAGAGAAAGAGGAAGTGGGGCGGGGGGGGGGGGGGGGGGGGGGGGGGGGGGGGGGGGGGGGGGGGGGGGGGGGGGGGGGGAGACAGGAGCCAGATCTGGAAGAGCCTTGGATGCCTGCCTAAGGGGGTGGACTTTATCGGGGTCAGTGGGGAGCCATAGAAGGTTCTGAGCAGGGGCATGCCTTGGTCAGGTTTATCTTTCCAGCATTTGCTCTGGAGCCCTGACCGAAGAGCAGAAGGGGGGCTGCTCAGGGAGATGATGGAGGCCTGGCTGGGGCCCTGAGGCCAAAGAGGGGGGCAGAGACTGGCTGAGGGGGGCACAGGTGGGCACCGACCTCCTCTTCCTTGTCTGCGGACCTGAATTCTCCTGCCCTGGGCTGGGGCGATCCTGGGGCAGAGTGAAGAGGCCAGGCTAGAGCCACAGTCCAGCCGAGCAAGTGGGAAGGATGGCCAGACAGCGGGTACAGCCCCCCCCCCCGGGGGTGAGCGCAGTGCCAACAGCCCCTACACTCTTCCTGGGGACCAGGGAGCTGCCACATGGTCTCCCCGCAGGGAGGCGGGTTCCCCGGTGCCCTCCAGCCACCAGGCACTATGCCCCCACTATGATTACCTGCTCTGTCCCTCAGGGCCACATTGACCTTTGCAGAGGCCCAGCTCCAGTCTGCTTCCTAGTGAAGGTCAGAGCCGCAAGCACGCTCTTCCCAAGCCAGGAAGAGAAGAGTGTGGGAGCACTCACCCGGGAATTCGGGGAGGAAACCCCCAATAAACACACAGGTCTGCTGCCAAGGAGGTGGTTTGTTCGGTGGCCCAAATCTGCCATCGCCTCCACTGCTCGGGTGGCCCTTTGCCACCTGTGTCATCCCGGGAACCTGTGTGTACCAGGCTGTGCTGGGTGGCCGAGGACGCAGAGAGCACCCAGATGCGGCCCCTGCCATCCAGCCATGGCCAGTGAAAAACCATGGTGCAGACATGCCCAGAGACCAGCCCCGAGCGAGTGTGGGCTGGGGATGGAGAGACGCCCACCCCCAGGGAGGGAGCAAGGCTTCTTGGAGGAGGCTGTGAGGACGGGGCCTGGAAGACAGTACAGAAGGTGGACAGGGGAGACGACTTGATGGGCATTCCTGATGGTGGGGACTGCCGATGCCCAGGAGGAGATGTGCAGGAAGATTAGGAAGGTGCGGACTCCCTAAGGCTGGGAGCAGGCCCTGAGGCAGGCTATGCAGGGCCTTGAGTGCCGCACTCAGAAGGCCACAGGAGGCCAAATGCCCTATGGTGTCTTGTGACAAGCGCCCAGGGCAAGGCCAATGTCCACTGAGTGAGTGAGTGAGTGAGCAAGCAAGCAGACGAAGGATGAGACCCACTCACCTCAACTCCTCCCGGCACACGGAGCCTCCCAGCTCCTCCAGCCGGGCTGTCCGGCCCTAGAGCATGAAGGGGCACCACAAACTAGCAGGGAGCATCCTTCTTGCCCTGGGGCCGCAGGCTTCTCCAGCACAGCATCTCCAAGGGAGCCGATGAGGAAATCGGCCATGCTTGCCTGAAAGACAGGGCTTGGGCTCCACAGCCCAACAGACTCCCCTGCTGCCTGCCAAAGACAGAGCCGCGGGTGGTAGTGGCCTCGGGAGACCCCGGAGGACCTATGGTCTGGGATAGTGGAGAGTTGTCAGTCTTGGTCCCTGGGGGGGAGGGCAGAGAAGTCCCTGTGCCGCTAGTTCTCTAAAGCTGGCTTCCTCACCACCTCCGATCCCACCAGCCCTCCCTTCAGCTCCCAGACACTGTCTCTTCACCTTCCTGTGACGTGCATTTATTGAGCACTTACTGTATGCCTGACATTCAGCCCCTTCTTTTGGAGCAAAGCATGAGCTCCCCTCCAAAAGGGCTGGCCATTCCTTGCACCATCCGGTTGCAGACACCGAGCTCTGAGCTTGACCCACACCTACCGTGGTCCAGGTTGCCTCTCGCTTCCCCTCGGTCCCCAGCACGGCACCCCACGGGACCTGTAGCTCAGTGGGTGTCTGGTGAATGGGCTCTGGAAGACGGATCGAGGAGCACAGGACGGGCAGGGTAGACCCACTCCTAAAAGAGCAACCAACTGGCAAACACAGCAGACATTCTGCTTTTGGAAAAATTTAATAACACAGTGGCACTTGTTTATGGAGACTAATAGAAACACCACACAATCCTGCACTGCTAAGCAAGCCAGGGGATGGCTTGTTCATCTGGGAAGCCTTTCCCAGGAGCCTACTATGTGTTGGGGAGAGAAGAAGATGCCAGGCTGTCTGACCCCAGAGAGGCAGGAGGTCGGCAGACGCTCATGACAGCAGGGACAAAAAAGATTGACCAGGACCGGGAGGAAAAGGGCAGCAGATTCAGCCACCCTGGCACACTTCAGAAGAAGGCCATGTGTGCACATCAGAGGAATAAGATTTCAGGATAACGCCAAATGGCAGACGGATGGCCCAGTGGAGGCACCAGCCTGTGCAAAGGCACAAGGGTCTGGAAAGAGCATGGGGTGATGTCCACTGGCCAAGAACTTCACCTTGTAGGAAGGTGTCCGAGGCAGCAGCTGAAGTCATCCGTCATAGTCCCACGTCGATAACAAGCTAGGTGCCCAGCAAGAGGGGATGGTTTGCAAACTCGTGATATCGTCCTGCTGACGTGTGACATGGCAGGAAAATGAGGTCCGTGCTCTGCAAACATCCCATGAGCCAGCAAAGGAGGTTACACAAGAAGGCACCTGAGTCTGTGTCGTGAAAAAAGAAAGGGGGAGGGGGTGGGGGCAGTAGGACGTAGGGAGTAAGTACAGCGAAATATCCCTGGGGTAAGATTATGGGTGGTTTCTTTCTTTTGTTTTTATTGATGGGGCCCTTTGTAGTCTCCACTTGTGTATGATCATCAGACCATCGTGAGGAATGGAGAGCGAAGGGCCTTTGGGGGGTGGGGGGTGAGCACTGTGGAGGGTGCACGCAGGGCAGGGGCCGGGATGGGCTGGAGGCTTGGGCCAGGCCACTGCCACAGATGACCCCTCATGCCCCAGTGACAAAGGAGCTTAGGTTTTCACGGCCTCCTTGGGTCCTCCATGTGCCTGGCACTGCCAACGTGCCACAGGGAGTCTTCTGGCTGATAGTCACCGGGCTCCCACAGCATGCCAGAGCCGTGTCAGACCCCAGCAATCACCCTGGCAGGGGAGGCCCGGCAGCTGAGAGAGGGGACATCAGTACGTGCTGGGGAGGGTGGCGGCTGGCTTTGCACCCCCATCTGTGCCCCGTTGTAACCTCCAGGGTCTCTGCACCCGCCAGTCCAGGGCTGTCCGAACCCTCACCCAGCCCAGAGGCAGGTCCATTTCAACGCAGCTGTCTGACCTGGGTCTCCTCCAGGACCTTCCTCCAGGCCCAGGGTGGAAAAGCCATGCCCTGTCTGGGACCCCAGGCCCTGCCCACCTCTGGTCAGAGTGCAGTGACTGCCCCCACCCCTGAACCAGGCCCTGACCATTGGTTCAAATCCTGCCTCTACCATTTGCAGTCTGTGACTCAGAAACAGCCTCTCGACCTTTCTTGCCATAAAGCTGATCCTATCATCTCAACCCCTGGGGGGAGGGGCAGTGCCCATGGAGACCTGGTATACAGCTGGCACTCAGCTAGTGATGTTTGCTAATGCTGTCAGGGTTCCAGATCCCAAGTCAAGGGATCTGGATTCTAACCCAGTTCTGCCAACTTCCTTAGGACCGGGGCACATTCTCCTGTTTCCCTGAGCCTCAACTTTCTCAACTTGAGGGGAGAAGTGATGGAGTCACTCACTCCCACGCTTGATCAGAATGAAGTGAGGAGATGCAGAAAGACCCCCAAGAGCCTCCTCCTCTTGCCCCTGACCCAGAGGCCAGCCAGGCTGCTGTCCAGATGAGTCCGATTCATCCCAGGACACCCCCTGTATGACTCTAGGGCCATCACCCAGACAGCCTGGTACAGGGAGGAGCCTTGTAAAAGTGAGCTTCGGGACACAAGTTAGCTGACGATGCCACAGGGGGCGGCTCCAGGGGGGGTGACCTGGGCACTTGCCACTAGAAACCTGGCCCCAAGATACACCTCCGGAATGATGGCCTCTGGCCAGGTGATGTGCTCTGGGTCTGGAGTCCCCGGGAGCTGAACAGAGGCCACACCCAGGCCGAAGCAACCACCCTCTTCAGGCTGCAGCTTACATCTCTCCTGGGGCAGGAAGGGTGGGGGAAGCGCGGGCACCTGGCACCACCGCCAACCCTCTGGTCACCACTCCTAAGTGTGGCCCTGTAGGTGGCCTGGGCTGTGAGCCCTCATGCTGCCTGGGAGCCCTTTTTCATTTTTAAGGAACTTTTCCAGTTGCCTTGTAGCTGGTTTTTTTCTCACAACAGGTTGGCTGGGACTTCAGCTAGGGGCAACCTGCCCTGTTACTAAGCCCATTTTACAGATGAAGAAAACTGAGGCCCAAGACATTTTGCGACCTGTCCAGCAAGCATCTGTTAAAGTTGGAACTGCAAGGCCAATCTTCAGACTGCAGGACAGCTGCTCTCCCCTCCACCCATTCTCCCCCCCCCCCGACCTCAGGCGCCAGGCAGGCTCCTTCCAACCTCTGTAGAGGCCCCCACACATCTCAGGTACCATCCCGGCACGGGTAGGGGCTGCGGGGCTCTGCTGAGCTGTCCAGGGTCCTGGCCAGGCCCAGCCCTGCCCCTACTCTGATCCCCACCCAGGCTATCACTTCTTCCCGCCTCTTGGATATCAAAGTGAGAACAGGTGACATTGCACCTGCCCCACAGCTCTGCCCCTGCACTGCCTGCACTCCCTGTGAGCTCTGGGATACCACAGGCAACTCGCAACTGTTCTCCTCTTCTGAAGAATGGGTGCGCCATGGGGCAGACCAGGAGACCGTTCACATTCCATACACTTCCGCAGATATAACAGCCACCTCCCCGGGGGCAGGCAAAGCCAGGGCTGCAGACAGACTGGCCCGGGCCCTGCCCTCGAGCAAATGCGGGGCCTGGAAAGCAACAGTGACCACTCACTGACGAGCAGAGAGGAATGCAGGCTGGGGCACAAGGGGCCTCCTACCCTCCCGGGGGCAGAAAGGGGAGGAGCTTGCGGAGTGCCTCGTGACAAGGGCAAATGCAAGAGGACATTCTGGGGTAGGGATGGAATAAGCCAAGACCCAGAGGCAAGAGTCATAAGGGGAGCCTTGGCTAGAGGAGGGAAGGACCCAGAAAGGGGTGGCCCCTGTCCCAGCACCTCCAGCGTCCAAGGCAGAGCCCCAGGGAAGGGTGGGCCTGGTCAGATCCCTTGGGTGGTAGATGGTGTGAAGTAGTGACCGAGGGATGGTGAGGAGGTGGGAAGCCCAGGGCTCTGTGACTTCCAGTTATGGTCCCAATAGCTATTCCCCGTCCCTTTGCACGTGGCTCCTTCAGTCTTCATGACCCCGCACCAGCTCAGTGTGAAGTGGTGGGCAGGGACTGGGACACAGCGGGGTCCCCACCAGCCGAGCTTATGATTTCAACATCCCTGAGCTATGCGTCTCCATATGAATAATAAGAGAAAGTGCCGCCTGACCCGGTCCTGGTGAGGATCAAGTCCACTGTCGACCGGACCGGAAAGTCGGGCTATCTGTCCTTGGTCCCACTGCTGTGACTCGCTAGAATTCTCCCAGGGTGGCTCCGGCTGCATCCTCTGTGTCTTTCTCTGTCTGTGACAGCCACCTTTGAGCTGCCTTGCACCAATAACTGTCCAAAACCAGCTTGGAGATGTGGGCACCGGGACACAGGTGACCCCGTACACAGGAGGACCTCACAGGGGGCCCAGGTGCCACAGCCAGTCGCAAGAACACTGGTTTGAATTGGACTATCTGATCCTGAAGCCGAGTCAATGTCGGTGCTGGAGCCAAACACGGAGAGGAAGGGAGGAATTTTGGGCTTTGCTCCCGGGACCCAGGAACGGGATGCGTGGGGGGCCTTGGCTCTGACTCTGGAAGTCCCAACCCAGGCCGTCGCTGCCCCACACAGTGGGAGGCCTGTGGGAGGCTCAGAGAAGATGCCTGAGACACAGGCCTGGGTCCCCACACAGGCACCCCACCAGGACCCAGCAGACAGCAGGGCCCCCAGGGGAGGCCAGGGAATGAACACCCCAGGGAGGCGAAGGCACTAGGCACCCATTCAGAGCAAGTCCCTCCTTCAAAGGCAATGAGAGCTGAAAGTTGGGCACCCCCGTGCTCTACCTCATGTCTGTCACTCCCGCGTCGCACGGTACCCCAAGTCCCATCGACCTGCCCCCTCCCCGAATCCAGCCTCTTGCATCCTCACATCCTTCCACGGGCTCCTTGCTCCCCACGCTGCGGCCATGGTGTCCCTCCTCCACGTGGAAACTCTCAGTGTCTCCCCACTGCTCCTAAGTCTGCATCCTGCCCATCCATCTAAGACATACCTGCCCAGGCAACCTACCCCTCCTGGGCCCCCCGTGGGAACGGAACTGCACCCGCTGCACCTCTGCCCGTGGCTGTAAGCAGCATCTTCTCCGGTGGGATCAAAAGCCAAAGGGGCAGCCGGAAGGCCTA
>NC_043709.1:5214218-5215546 GCF_006229205.1 Suricata suricatta
TCTGCACGGCTCTCCGGGGCCTCTGACCACCCCACCTTGAGGATGGCCATTCTTTCACACCACTGAGCCATGAAACTCGCAGCCTAAACCCAAAACCATAGCCCTTCCTAGGCCCCCTCTCAGACTTCCCCTCCAGCCTCCAAGACCCCTATAGCCAATATGTCAATATGTCAATACATCAATACGTCCTTCTCCACATCTTTGAGCGCTCCCAGGAGACCCGTTCCTCTCCACCTGCCTTTATGCCTGCTCATGTCTCCCGACCCAAGAAATAAGACTTGTGTCCCTCCCACATCACCCTCCAGCCACTACCCATCTCTCCCCGCTTCTCAACCAAGTTTCCTAAAAAAAAAAAAGGCCTCCACAGGCACCATCTCCCCTTTCCTGTTCGGCGATCGGGACAGAGTCCAGCTTCCCAGCCACGGCCCTCAGCTCTGCATGTCCTGGTCCTGGGGACATCTCCAGTCTCGCCCCATGCCCCACCCTCTTCTCCAGACACGCTGATCAACTTCCTTCTCGTGGGCTCTGGGACCCTGCTTTGGCTCAGGCCCCTGGCCCTGCGGCGAATCATCACAGCACCAATAACAAAGCTGTCACTTATTCAGAACTACCTTCGCCTGGCCTTGTGCAGAAACAGAATAGCTAACCCCGTCCTCCATCAAGTCCGTTTTATTCACCGACTCCAAAAACATTGACTGAGCACCTACTATGTGCCACAGCCTTTGGTCAGCCCTAGGGTGGCACAGTGAGCTGTGAGGCAGGTATTTTTTCTCCAATTGTGCAGGTGGGGAAACTGAGTCTCAGAGAGGCTCACAGGGCTCCTGGGCTCACACGGCCATGAGGTAGACTCTAGCACCTTACACCCACTCCCCCCCCCATGTCATGGCCTCCCATCGGAATTGGACCCGGAACCCTGCCCCCCCATCTGCCCCTGGAGTACAGCACCCTCAGCTCTTTGTTCTCCTCCCCTGGGCCCCCCCTGCCACCCCCACCGCCTAGCCGCCAGCCAGGCTGCTCCCTCCCCAGGAGCCACTGCCAAGCCGTCAGCAACTTTCATCACCCCGAGGCAGCCGGCGGGAGCGCCAGCAGCTCCTTTGGCACACACCCGCCTCCGGCCGCCCGCCGCGTGTTCTCAGGCACAAACGTCAGGCCAGAGGGGCGGGCACCCGGCCCCAGGCCCACAGCGGCAGAAGAGAGAAGGGGGTCAGCGCTGGGGGACCCGGCCCTCCCCGCTTACCAAGCAGGACATTGAGTCTGGGTGGGGATCGGTCAGCCTCTTTCGAAATTGTCTGAGTTCATCAAGTCCACCCTCTGAGTGACCACCTGTG
>NC_043709.1:5215646-5261422 GCF_006229205.1 Suricata suricatta
GAGGTCCCTGTTTGAAGCAGAGACACTGGTAATGAGAAGCCAGGAGGTGCTCCAGGAAGAGGGGAAGTGGATGCAGGCAGGAATAGGAGAGGGCACTGTGACGCAAGCCCCTGGGGGCAGGTGGAGGGAGAGGAAGCTGCTGGCCAGGGTTCCGGGGTGCATGGTGGACTTGCTGAGGGAGAGGGCGAGTCGAGGGAGGGAAGCCAGCTCTGGGGAGGATGGAGAGGTCAGTCTGAAACATCCTGAGCCTGAGGGAGAGACGGTGAGAGGGTGGTGGCCACAGGGGAGGAGGCCTGGGCTGCCATCCGGGATTTGGGAGTGAGTGGCATGGACAGAGGGAGCCTGAATGGGCAGAAGAGTGGCCTAGATCACCTGGGGGTACCTAGAAAAGAAGGGACGTCAGGACAGAGTCTGAGGAGCCCAGCATTCTGAAGACACTCGCAGGAAAGAATGGGGAGGAGTAGGCAGGGAGGCTGAAAGACCCAGCCCCGGAGGGCCTCAGTGAGAGAACTTGGACTTCACAACCAGAAGGTTACTGGAGACCTTGAGGGGAGGGTGCCCAAGGGGCCGGAAGTGGGAAGAGAGACCCTCCCTCGGAACAGAACGCACTTCTCTGTGCCCCCAATTCTGCACATTCGGGTGCGATTTGCCATTGTGTTGAGAACAATGACCGCAATGTCCATCTGGGGCAGAAATTTCTTCGGCGAGAAGGATCCGGTGTCTAAAACGTGCTGAGAAATGGCAGCATTCCATTCCCAGGGCCTCCCAGCCAAGCCAAGGTTGTCCCCATTTTACAGATGGGAAAACAAACGGAAGCCGCCCATCTGAGGGCACTCAGTCAGAAGCAGACCTGGGACCAGGACCAGAGGCCCTGGTGCCTGACCCGGCATGTTCTCCTCCGGCCCCTGTCCATGCTCCATGAGATGCTTGGAGTCCAGTTCGTGGCCATGACATGGAAGTGGGTACTGGAGAGCTCTGATTAGACCTCCTCCCCCCAGTCCTCAGCCCCACCATCCGGGAGCCTGAACTGGGCCCCTGCTCAGCCACAATGCCCTCTCTAGACTCACCAGACGAGGCCAGGAAGAGCCCAGTCCTGGAGGTCTCCCAGCTCTCATTGGGAAGCCAGGCGTGAGCCGGCGCCTGCGAGGCCCGGGTTGTGCCAGGGGGATGTCCAGTCTGGTCAGTCACCAGTGTCTGGACTCTGGGATCAGCTGACACGCACATCGGCGACTTCAGGAAGGAAGCACGAAGCCAGATGAGCTCTCAGATGGGGGCCGTGGCTTCCAGCACCAGCTTTGGGGCGTGATGAGACCACGCCCGAATCCTGGCTCTGCCGTTTGCTACCCGAACGCCCTTGGACAAGCCTGGAGCCTCTGTCGGAGCCTTAGCTTCTCCGTCTGTAAAACAGGGCTCATGTGCCTGTCTCCCGGGGCTGGTTAAGCGGGTTGCCCTCTGAACCG
The DNA here is from genome assembly GCF_006229205.1 of Suricata suricatta. Taxonomy (NCBI): domain Eukaryota; kingdom Metazoa; phylum Chordata; class Mammalia; order Carnivora; family Herpestidae; genus Suricata; species Suricata suricatta. Next base: position 5,217,107 of record NC_043709.1, read on the forward strand.
TTATCTGGCTTGGGGAGCGAGGGGCCCTGCTCATGTTGGGTGCCGACCAAGAAGAATCAGAAGGGTCATGCCCTCGGATGGCTGACGGGACGGAGCAGCAGAGGACTCAGCCTCGCAGTGCTGTGGGGCCCGCACAGTCCCAGTACTTCCTACGGATGTGGTCCACGACTTCCTACCCCTGTCCCTGTGCCCTCACTCGGGGCACCTGCCTCACACCCATCCTGTGGGGCCTCTGGGCTCACCTGTCTTAACATGAAGCTGGTCACTTGTCCCAGCTGGGTCCCAGCCGAGCCCCTCTCTTTGACAGCGGTCACTGGTGTCACACAGATGGCCCCTTTGAAGCTCATGTTCAAAACAACCAGCCTCCCATGGGCCCAGGAGGTCTGAGGAAGCCAAGTGGACCCCCCACTGCTCTTGCCTGGCACTGCGGGAGGGCAGGCAGGACCAGGCAGCCGCACACAGGAATCCGGGTGTTTACACTGCAAACAGCGACTTTGGGGGGGATTGCACTGCAGATTCTGCAGCAGGGCGGTGCAGACGCTCAGGTGCCTGGTGGCATGTTTGTCAGGGTCCCCAGAGGTTCTTGCTGCCTCCCGCACCCCAGAGCTTGATTAGCTCCATGCGCTGTCCTGGTGAGTGGTGGGTGCCGTGTGGGGGTGGAGGGCTGCGCCTTACCCCCACGTGGCTGTGGGAGCGGCCCGCATGCGCTGTGCCTCAGGCAGCTGGCTCTCTCCACCATGAGCAGCCCGGCCCTGGGGAGCAGGGTAGCGAAACGCAGGGCGGGCCAGCCCTCTGCTCCCCACCCTGCCCAGCCTCGTCAGCCCCAACTCCCTGTCTCCCATGCTACCCCCCCCGCCCCGGCCCTCACCCACTGTCAACATTGTGCCCCAGCGACTCATTTCCATCCCTCACCCCTGCTCTCGTGCCAAGGCCTGGGCTCCAGCCCGTGGGCGAAGTGAAGGAGCCGGGCTGTGGGCATTAAATAAGCCAGGGCAGGGAAAGTGGTTAAAAGCGCTTGGGACAGCACGCAAGCTCAGCAGCTGTCACTGTTGGGACCGTCACTGTCATCACCAGTGCTGGGAACTGTGGGTCCAGAGGAGGGGGGATGACATGTCGACTTGTCACCTCTGCCCTCGTAAGCCCGGCTAGCTGGCCTTTGTCAAAGCCATAGAGGAGAAGAGGAAACCGAGGTCCCCCCAAAGTGCCTTGTCAGAGGGGCTCCCCAGGGGCTCCCCAAGAGCTCCCCGTGTCCATGAGCCCCAGGAAGCCAGCAGCCCTGTGGCTACATCTCAGGCGGGGCCAGGCAGCCACCCCTCCCACTGGGCTGTGGATGCTGGCCTAACTGTCCCCTCCCTCTCGCAGGGACCTTCAAGCTTCCCAAGGACCCTGCCCCTGCCCCTTCCAGGTCCTTCCTTGCCGGCTGGAAAAATGCAGTCTGCTCCGATCACCTCTGTGGTTGGCATGGAGCAGGTGGGGAAGGAAGAAGCCGTGAGGAATTTCTGTCCTCTCTGAGGCCCCCAGAGGCCTGTCTCATGTCCCCTTGAATGTCTTGAGCCCTAGGCCCTGGCAGGGTGTCGTGTCAGAATAAGCAGAAACGAGGAGGCAGCCGGCTGGCAAAGCCCACAGTCCGGGAGCAGCTGGGACTCAGCCCCCTAAGAGCCACGGCATCCACGGGAGACCCGGGTCCTGACAAACCGCCAAGAGCCTCTTCCGTGAAACAGGGCTGGTGACATCAGGCCCATCGCACGTACAGAGCGCCTGGGAAGTGCTCCGCTGAAATGTCTGTGCTTGCTGTCATCGGCCCCTGAGCCCTCCTGGGAAGATGCTTCATAGAGTGTGATCGTCACGGGGCCGTGTATACAGGGGACACAAAGACAGGGGGCATGGGGGACAGACGCCTGGCAAAGTGGGAAGAGCCCAGGTGACGGAGACGTTTCCATCATGTAAGAGTTGGGTGACCTTGGCCATGCCATTTAACCTCGCCAGACTTCTTTGCAAGGATTAAATGAGAAAAGGTGTATAAAGAGGTCTGGGGGGGTCTCCAAACAGCAGGAGCTAAATTAATGTCAATCTTATTAAGACTTTACTCCTTGAACTTGTGAATAGTTTGGAAAAGATGCTCACTGGTTCACATGCTCATGCATTCTTTCTCACACACACGTGTGCACGCAGATACACACACGCATGCACCCCCACACCCATAGTCCGCAGTCCCTCCACTGCTGGGGAAGACCAAGGGTCACTGCCCAGTAAGTGGCTTCCATCACCAAGGCTCTGAGACGTGCTGTGAGGCCACACCTGCCCGGATCCACCGAACAAGGAGGGGCCGGGACACACCTGCCCTGTGAGCCCCTGGAGAGTCTGAATTCAGAAGGGAGGAGCGTGAGGGGGTCAAATCTTGAAAGAGAAAAGCCTGGGCTCCCAGGGGCCCCCCACAGCCAGAGGCCGGCAGGTTGGCACAGTGGGTGACCGTGGCTACATCTTCGCCCTTCTAGACCTTGGTCTTTTTTTTTTTAATATTAATTTATGAGAGAGAGACAGACAGAATGTGAGTGGGGAAGGGGCAGAGAGGGAGGGAGACACAGAATCGGAAGCAGGCTCCAGACTCTGAGCTGTCAGCACAGAGCCCGACACGGGGCTCGAACTCACAGACGGAGAGATTGTGACCTGAGCCGAAATCAGACACTCAACCAACTGAGCCCCCCAGGCGCCCCTGGGCCTCACTCTTTATGCACAAAGGGGAGAAGCCCCCTGGCTGCCAGGGTCATCATCAGATTAAACACACAGAGACAAAATCCTGTGCTGGTGAACCTTTAACAGTGAGTTCCTTGGGGAAAAGCCCTGATTTACAGCATTTGCTGATTTCCAGGGCGTAAACCCTCCCACTCTGGTCCATTTCAAGCACGCAGCCTACACACTGAGCTGGGAACAGCTGCGTGCAATGGCTCTTGGGAACCGATGAGAGCGAGCTCCAGTACCCTACGGTTCCCACAGCCTCCCTCCTCCTCCCTCACCCACCGCCCTCCTACCGCACGGGCCGTGTTCCTGGTCCCCACACACCCAGGCTCCCGACACAGGTACTCACAGTGTCCTCTGCCCGGAACATCCCTCTTCGGGTTGTGGCACGGCTGACCAGGTCTTGCTTCCCAGGTCTCAGCTCAAATGTCACCTCCTCCAAGAAGCCTGCCCTGACCACCTCGGGAATATTGCCCCTCCCCTGCTCACCTCACTGATTTCTGTGGTTTCATTCTGTCTTATTTCCATCATGGCCCTTGCCTCGTGAATGTGACACACATTTATCTGTTTGCTGCGTGCCTTGTCTACCCCAGGGTTCGCTCCAGTGGAGGCCCAGCCTTATCTGCTGTGTCCCTGTTGTTTATAGCACAGTGCCCAGCACATAGCAGGTGCGCAGACAGTATTAACAGAATGAATGAATGGGTGCATGTGTGTGTGGATGAAGGAATGAGTGAGCGGACAATGAGTGCCGGAGCCTACCTGACCTGATCCTCACGGCCTGCCTGGCCCCCTGCGCCCTCGCCCTCCCCCAGCTCCCCGCAGCAGCTCTAATTGGCGGCAGGCCCCCTTGACAGCGCCCCATTGTGGAACCCGTAATTGCAGCCTCCGGCCTCTCCCCCCCACCCCGAGTCTCCCTCTTCAGCAGAAAGCAGACCCCGGCTCTATTGTGCAGGGATGACCTCACTGGGGCCTCCTGAGAGGGGGCCCAGGAGGGGAGGGGGCGGGGGGCTGGCCAGGCCCAGGTTGGGAAAAGCCTGGGGGCTGGGGTCTAGGACAAAGGGCCAGAGGGGAGCGAAGCCCTTCCCAAGAAGGAGAGTTTGCAGGGGAAAGACAAGGGTGCTTTTCATCAGAGGGAAAATTGAGGGGTGCGGGGGTGAGGGGATTAATCCACAAGAAAGGATCCCAAGGGAAGATTGGACCAGGAGGCCATGTGCCTGAGAGGGACCTGGGAGACACAGACAGACAGACGGATGTGGGCTTGAAACCTGCTCTATGTGCAACCTTAGACCAGAGACCTCCTTCGCCTGAGCCTGCACAAAAGGGACAAACAGCCCTGCCCACCCCCGTGGGTGGTGATGAGTCTGTATCAGATGACAGAGGTCTGTGCCCCGCACACGGTAAGTGCTCAGTAAATAGCCCTAGACTTCCCTCACGCCTTACCGTGGCAGCCCGGAGCTTGGCAGGGCCCCCTCCCCGGTGTCCTCTGGGCCCGGGCACCAGCAGGCCTCCTGCTCTGGGCTCCTAAGCTCAGGAGGACCAGCGCTGAGTCCCACCTCCCCCCGGTCCCCGACCAGAAGGGCACATCTCTTGGCCGTCAGGTCCCTCTATCTGGGGGACAGACAGTGCCAGGGTGGGTGCCGCTGCGGGATGGAGGAAAGACCTGCCCACATCTCCGTGAGCTGCTGGCGCTGGGGATCAGCACGAGGCTCGGTGAGGACACAGCGTGAGCCACGAGAGACGGCAGAGTGCCTGGCCCAGCCTTCGGACCCCTGGCTTATTTTCAGAATTTCATCGCTATCGTTAAGTTTCAAGACTCCGACTTAACAGATTGAAGCTCCTAACGACGTTAATTCCGTTTCTTGGTTGGTCTTCTCCAGTGTGGTTCACCTGTTTCTACTTTATGAGTTTTGTTTTCATTTTCATTTTACTGAGCTTATTTTCAAAGGGATCAATATTTCCCCCTACGGTATGTCCACTGAGGATTTCGTCTTTCAAATGGTTTTCCCAGCCACCCGCCCCTCGTCCATCCCGGCTTCTGCCGCATAGATTTCCTTTGGTGGAAATTCTTTTCGGCCAAGGCCAATGTGTCAAGAAGTGCTGTTGCAAGCTCTAAATCGCGTTGAAAAAGTTTGATTCTTCTCTTAACCTCTAAACACGTAAGGTGTGGGAGTCTCATTTGGGATTGCAGATTCCCTGAGTGAGGTTTCTCTTGAGCCCCGAAAAGCACTCGAGGGTTGCACTGACTCCTGGTGTTAAACAGTTTGGAGAATCAGGCGTGTCTGGGGGGCTCAGTCAGTTAAGCATCCGCCTCTTGATTGTGGCTCAGGTCATGATCTCACTGTTCATGAGTGTGAGCCCCGCATTGGGCTCTGCGCTGACAGTGTAAAGCCTGCTTAGGATTCTCTCTCTCTCCCTCTCCCATGCTTGTTCTCTCTCTCTCTCTCTCTCTCAAAATAAATTAACTTTAAAAAACTGGGAGCTCCTGGGGGGCTCAGTCAATTAAGTGTCCGACTTTGGCTCAGGTCATGAGCTCATGGTTCATGAGTTTGAGCCACATGTCGGGCTCTGTGCTGACAGCTCAGAGCCTGGAGCCTGCTTTGGATTCTGTGTCTCCCTCTCTGTCTGCCCCTCCCCTGCTCGCCCTCTGTCTCTTTCAAAAATAACATTAAAAATTTTTTTTAATTTAAAAAAGAACGTGGGTCTGGGTCATCACACAGGCAAGGGGCCACGGCCAGCTGAGGTGCCTGTCCTCTGTGTCCAAACCTCTGCGCCCAGTGGAGTGTCACTGTGGTGAACCGCGTCTACAAAGGCTGATTCCCTGGAGTGTGGGTGGGAAGCTGTGACTTGATTCTTGCCCATGGACGATGGCAGAGGGGGTGAGATGTCACTTTTGCCATGAGGTTACACAAGATAGTGACGTGTGTCCTGCTGGCAGGGCCCCTCTCTTGCTGGCATGCTCCAGGTTGGAGCTACCATCTTGAAGACGCCCAATGGCAAGGAGTCAACAGCCAGCAAGGAACGGAGTCCCAACCAACAACCACAAGTGTCTAGAATCACCTTCTCCCCTGGCTGAGCCTTGCGGTGAGACCATAGACGCCGGGCCAACACCTCGATTCTGACCTGTGGGAGCCCCAGATGCTGAGGGGATCTGGTCAAGCCATACCCAACCTCCCGGCCCACGGAAAGCATGAGCTCATCAACGCGTGTTCCAAGTCACCAATGTCGTGGTGAGAATCATGCAGCCACAGACAAGAAACACATATGGCAAACACCGTAATGATAAGTAGCAACACTGAAGTGAAAAAGAGAAGTAGGAATACTGGTAGTAAGATGTATTTACATTACTGAGCACCTAGGAGCTCCAGTGGCGCCATCGGTTAGCGCACGGTACTTATACACTACTGAGCACCTAGTGCCAAGCACCACTTTAAGTGCTTTGCACACATTGTCTCACTTGTACCTGACGCTCACTGTACCCACCTGTGGTTATCACGTATCGAGGAAGAAACAGACTCAGAAGGACACACCAGAGCCAAGTCTGAATCCCAGAGCCCAGCTGTGTGCCAGGAATTGGTCGGAGAAAGGGGAGTTGGTCGGGGGCAGCCAGCCGGTTCTCCTTCTTCCTCCCAGACCCGTCCCCTCCCCACTGAGCACAGACCCCCTTTGTCTTGTGCAAAGTGATCCTATGGACACAAATGCACCTGCCATGTTGCACTGTGGACACATTTCCCAGAAATATAATATCAATTTTACCTGCACTTTTAATAAGCATTTAATCCCTTCAATTGTCTGGTGGTCCATTTGCAGGGGAAACCGAACCCCCTGATCATTTCGCACTTCACCTGCCGTACGGGAAACAGATTCAATTAGAAAAATCTATTGCTAATTTGAAAGCTCCGATTCTATAATTTCCTACAGGGAAGACATGTAAATTACGTGTTATTTAACACCCTTTCATTGCAGGTGAGTTCCACGGGGGGCAATTACCATCCGCTCTCCACTCTTCTTACAGATTCCTGACAAGGCAGGGAAGAGGGAGGGGGGAGGTGGCGGAGGAGGAAGAAAAGGAAAATAGTTTGAAGGCTGGTCTCTATGTGGCTTTAGGAACCCTCGAATTGGAAGGGCCTGAGGGTGGTCGGCCACTGCGGTGCCCACCCCCCTCCCCTCACTGGGCCGCTGTCACAGAGGTCAGAGCCCCCAGGTCCTCTGCCCCTTCCCGCACCACCAGGTAGGTGGAAAATCAGGGGGAGGGAGAGGCAGTCCGGGTCCTCGGTCACCAGCTATGCGGCATGGAGAGGTCCCTTTGCCCTTCTTGCCCTGCTCCCCTGTTGGGAACCTCTGACCCAACATTGAGCGTAAAATAAAAAAGGGGGGGCCTTGCAAACCACAGAGCACTGTCCCCGAGCTTTGGGAGTCGCTCCGAAGCACCCACTTGGGGTTTGCTTTCCACCCTCCTCCCCACCCCCACAAGCTGCCGAGAAGGTCTCTCTCCAGTCAGACCCAAACCTTTCTGGCTAAGGCGTTCTTTCGATAAGACCATTCTTTCCTACACAGTTGTGGCTCTGTGCACGCCCCTGCGCACATACGTACACAAACACACAGATATGGACAGAAAGATGCCTCTGGAAGAATGCTCAAGAAGCCAGAACCGGGGCACCCTGGGGGCTCAGTCGGTTAAGCCTCCGACTTCGGCTCAGGTCAAATCTCACATTCGTGGGTTTGAGCCCCGTGTCAGGCTCTGTGCTAACAGCTAGCTCAGAGCCTGGAGCCTGCTTCCGGTTCTGTGTCTCCCTCTCTCTCTGCCCCTCCCCCTCTCATGGTCTGCCTCTCTCTGTATCAAAAGTAAATAAAAACATTTTTAAAAATTAAAAAAAAAAAGAAGCCAGAACCACAGGGGGCCTCTAGGTGAGGAGCTGGGTTAGGGGATTGGGGGGTGGGTGCAGAGAGACCTAGGTTTTACTTTCTGCCCTTTCGTACGGTTTGGATTTCTTCCTTCCTTTCCTTTCTCTCCCCCTTCTTCTCTCCCTCCCTCCTTCCTTGTGCACTCATTACCTATTCAAAAACATGATTTTATATATTTATGCATCTCTTCTCTTCTAACAGATGAAACATGAGACCCAGGGGGCCTCCCTCCTTCCCACGACCTGAGCCCTCCTTTGTGACGTCTCTAGCCTCATTCCATCATTCGAGTCACGATAATTGAGCACCTTCCCCAGAAAAACCTCAGGCTGGGCACTGGGTAGAAAGGTCCCTTCCCCTGGAGCTGCCCCTGAGCTAGGCCTTGAAGGCGGAGCAAAAGTCCGTCCGTGCCCTTCGGGAGCTGTGGACAGACACACCGGGCCAAACGAATACACTGCGATCAATGCCCCCCAACCAGGACCCGCCACTGCGGCCTGGCGCCCACCGGGCTGCGGGCGGGGACGGGCGCCACCTGCCGGGAACAGGTGAGATGTGCATCTGATGCCCCTGGGCTTTGGTCCTTCCGGACTGGGACCGAAGACTGTGGCTGGGCTCAGGACTGCAGCCCCGGGCAGGTGCGTCCTGAGCTCCCTCGGGAGGGGGTGGAGGGAGGGGTGGGGGGCAAGGGCATGGGGTGGGTGGAGGAAGGGGATCGCGGCCTTCTCTTCCCCAAAAGTGTCTCCCACCTTTCCCAGAGGTGAGGTTTTCACACATCAGAGGGGTGTCGCTCTCTGAGTGTGTCTATCATTAACTCCCCAAATGTGTACCAAGTGCCAGCCTCCATTCTAGGCACGGATGACATGGTGACCAACAAGACGGCCACGGTCCCGTAGGCCCCGAGGGCAGGAGGCTGAGATTAAACAACTTGTTACACATGAGCCATTTAACCACAAACGTAATCACGCGCAGTGGGGAAGGGGAGGGTGCACATTGTTTCCATCGAACTCCCTGGCAGCTCGGAGAGGTAGGAGGCGATTGCCATATTAGAGAGGAAGCCCAGGAAGGAGGAGTGGCTCACATAGCGGGAGGAGGCGGGGCTCAGATAGGCATCGAGGTGCGCCAGGCCCCTGGAGGCAGCAGGGCTCCGAAGCCCTGCCGGACCCACCAATAGCCCCCAACTCCTTCCCTCAAAGGTCCCAGGGAGATGCTGTTTCTCCAAAGGCTGGTTTCAGTGGGTTTCTGCCATTGCTCGCAGTTAGACCAAACCTCCTGCGAAAATGTGCTCTTGTCCCGTCTAAAGGGGTGAGCGGAGGCCACACAGGGTCCTCAAACACCGGCCGCGTGAGGCCGCCTCCTGGTCTCCCACCTGCATCCCGTTCCATGGAATGAGCCCCCCATCCTTGGTGAGGGAAAAGGATCCTGCCCTAAGATGTGTCGGTCCCTGAGCCACCTGGGGATCGCCATCTCCTCCCCGCCTCAGTTTCCCTTCCTGTCTATCGAGAGGTCAGAGTGGACGCTGTCAAGATGTAGGCTGATCTGAGTGTCATAGTCCTCTTCGCCCCCCTTCACCAGCACATGCAGAGACGCACAGACCCCTTAGCAGTGCTGAGCGTCCTCAGTTTCCCCAAGGTGTCCTGTCTCTGAGAGCCCAGAGCCAAAATGATTCAGATGGTGAAGGCAAATCGGACCCCCTGTCCCCAGTATGGCTCAGGATAAAGCAGCCAGGACACCTCTGCCTCCCTTTGGGACAGCGATGCATCCCCAGGCCCCCAGAAGGGCTCAGGGGGCCAGACCTGCAGGCCGGGTCTGCTCCCTCTGAGCACCGGCCCCTCGCTGTTTCCACAGAGAAGATCTCCGCTGTTTCATAGCCAGGTGCCACGGGGCAGGTCCCCTAACTGGTCCGCTAGGGTCTCATCTCATCTCCGCTGAGATGAAGACGATGGTGGCACCGGCCTCCCGGGGGTGGACAGGGTACATGAAAGGGCCCTCTGCACAGAGCGCTGGGCGCCCGGGCGTTGCTAGCGCTCCCCATGAGTCAGCCGGCCGGCGAGTGCAGCTCCCCGAACGCAAATGAAGACTGGACAGACTCACACACACCAGTCACCCTGCACCTCACTTGGCACTTGGACGTCCACTAAACCCTCACAAAACCCCTGGGGACACAGGCCCAGAGAGGAGGGACATTCCCCGTGTCACAGTGTGCTGGATTCGAGAGGGACAGCTCTGGAGTCCGAGCCTGGTCTAGGGCTATGTCAGCGCCCACGATCGGGGAGCAGCCGAGACCCTGGGCCAGGGTCCTTGCGGAAGGTCCCAGACCTCTTCATCCCCATCCCAGCCGGCACCTCCCCTCGTGGCCACAGGGGGGCAGCAGCATCGCGCCATCGAGGGCTCTCCTGTGCTCCGCAGGGGACAGGGAGGCCAGCTGGAAAGAAGTCCCAGGTGGTGGCAGGCCGGGCACAGAGGGAGAGGTGTACGGTTTTTTGTTCAATCTCTACAGAGTTTTTCAAAAAAATTATAATTGGTGGCCAACATTTTTAAAAATCGGGTTTCATGCCCAAATTCAGATTTCCAGGTTTTAGGAAAACAAAAACATCTGGCAACAGTGAGTGCCCACCCTGTCTGCTGGACACCACTGTCCCCACCCCCACCCACCCCCACTCGTTCCTGTGGCCCTTGGGCTTCAGGAGGCATTAGCATTGGAACCCCCCTGGGGACGTCCCCAAAGGCGGCACCGCTCAACCTCACAACTGACACTTTGGGTCAGATCATTGTTTGCTGTCTGAGGACCGTCCTGCTGGGCTGCAAACCCGAGCGCATAAACACAGACTCCGGGACAGCAGCGCAGGGTCTGACCCCCTGGTCCCCGGCTCCCCCCAAGACGACCGCGAGCCCCCAGGGCACTCCTGGCAGGGGTGCTCACTTCCGGCTGCGCTCTTCACGGGGCCTGCCGGGCGCGGCCCCAGGGAGGCGGCCGGGGCTCCGGACATCCCGGGCTTCTCCCAGGCGTTTAGGTCACACCGACCTCTCCCTTTGTGAAGGAAGCAGAAGCCTGATGGGCGTCTCTGCCTCCAAGGGGATGAGGATGGCACCTGGCTGACGAGACTTGTCCGAGGCCACCTGTCCGGTGTGAGGCAGGGGCAGAGCCCAGGCTGAGCCCACACTGGCTCCTTCCCTTCATTTCTCAAGTCCCACCGTGGTTCAGGGAGACCAGGCGGCCTGCCACCCGGACCCAGCGGCCAGCACCTGCAGGCCGCCCGCCCACAGCCCCTCCCCCGCCTCCCTGCCCTGCGAGGGGCTTCTCTGCACAGAGTCCCTCAAGCCTGAAGCTCCGCTTTTCTGAGTCCCTCCCCCTCCCACGCCACATCCCGCACCAGACTGTCACCGCGCCCCCTCAGTTCTGCCCAGGCCCACCTTGTAGGTGACAAAACTGGCTGGAGCCTGGTGAAAGCTGTCCCTCCAGAAGGGACGCAGCCCACACCAGCTCTGGCTCTGGGACCCCCTCTGGCTTCGATCCAGCCTTAGGTTGCGCCGCGGGCGCCCAGCAGTGCAGGAAAGAGGGCTGGGCGGAGAAGCCTGCCTCTTTCAAGAAAAAAAAATCAGAGGGAATTTTCTTCATGGGAGAAAAGACGATTTCTAAGGGTTAGTGTTGAAAAGACAGTATTTCTTACACTCAGCTCATTTATCCTTTGTGGTAGCCACTTAACCGACTGAGCCACCCACGTGCCCCGGGGGGGATTGAGTTTTTAAAATATTGAGTCTTGGGGCACCTGGGCGGCTCGGTTAAGTGTCCGGCTTCGGCTCAGGTCACGATCTCACGGTTCGTGGGTTCGAGCCCCACATCAGGCTCTGTGCTGACAGCGTGCTCAGAGCCTGGAGCCTGCTTCCGATTCTGTATCTCCCTCTTTCTCTGACCCTCCCCTGCTCACGCTGTCTCTCTCTGTCTCTCCAAAATAAATTAAAAAACATTTAAAAATTTTTTAAATTAAAAAAAATAATAAAATAAAATATTGAATCTTTTTATCCAAGAACACAGGATATTTCTGCATTTGTGTCAATTTTCTTCAAAATCTCACCGTTTAGTTTATAATTTTCTCTATAACGAGTTGCCACATTCTTTGGTTAATTCCTAGGTAATTTATCTTTTTGTTACTATGCTAAATAGTATTTTTAATTACATTTTTAACCAATTGTTAATGACGTATAAAAATACAATTGACTTATTGTGTTCTTAAATATTGAACAAAATTGTTAAAGATTTAACTCTAATAATGTGTCGGTAGCTCCCTTGGGTTTTCTTCGTAGATTATCCTATCATTTACTCATAGGATTAGTTTTGTTGCTTTCTTTCGATCTTTATGCCTTTTATTCATTTTTCTTGTATTACAACCCTGGCTAGAACCTGACGACCATGTTGAAAAGAATTGGCATCATTGGTCTGTTTCTGATCTTAAAGTTGATACTGTTCATATTTTATTATTATGAACGATTCCATCTCTATCTAGATGCTTAGATAGACGTTCCTCTTCATCAAGTTCAGGACATTCCTTACAATTCCTGGCTTGTATGGAATTTTTATAATGAATGAATCTTGAATTTTATTGAGTTTATCATCTAATGAAATGATCATGTTTTTCCCTTAAAACTGTTCATGTCATAAATCATCTTAAATAATTCCCTAATATGGGTGCCTGGGTGGCTCAGTCGGGTAAGCCTCCGACTTCGGCTCAGGTCAGATCTCACGTTCGTGGGTTCGAGCCCCACGTCAGGCTCTGTGCTGACAGCTCAGAGCCTGGAGCCTGCTTCTGGTTCTGTGTCTCCTTCTCTCTCTGCCCCTCCCCCTCTCATGCTCTGTCTCTGTATCAAAAATAAATAAAACATTAAAAAAATTTTAAATAATAATTTCCTAATAATTAGTCAACCTCGCATTCATAAGATAAACACAACTTAATCATGATGTACAAATTTTTTCAATTATTATTGTTGAATTTTCCATGTTTTTACTCTTTTTAGTTTTTCTTTGTGTTTGTTTATTTCTTTTGAGAGAGAGAGAGAGAATGGGAGAGAGAGTGAGTGAACAGAGAGAGAAAGAGTCAGGGGCTCAAACCCACAAACCCTGAGACCATGACCTGAGCAGAAACCAAGAGTCAGACATTTAACCTACTGAGCCCGCCAGGTGCCTCTCTTGTTAGGTTTATTTAAATCCCAGCTAGTCAACATACAGTGTACTATTAGTCTGTGCAACACAGTGGCTCACCACTTCCGCACGTCACCCGATGCTCATCCTGGCGGGTGCCCCCTTCGTCCCCGTCCCCTACTCCCCCTCCCCCACCCCCTCCAGCAAGCATCCGTTCGCTCCGTACCTGACAGTATCTTGGCTCGCAGCACTAATATTTTAAGATAAATTTTCAATCTATGTTCATGAGTGAAATTAACTTTTGATGTTATTCTTTAGTGTACCGTCTTGACCTGATTATCAAGATAAAGTAAGTTGACTATGTTTCTCCACCCTGGGATAGAAATTGGGTAAGCTTGACATGATCAGTGCTTTGAAACTTTAGCAGAATTTACCTAGAAACCCGTCCGGCACTGACATTGTCTTTATGGGAAGATTTTAACTTACTAATTTAATTTATTTAGTAACTATCGGGCGGGGGCACCTGGGTGACTCAGTTGGTTAAGCACCCGACTCTTGGTTTCAGCTCAGGTCATGATCTCACAGTTTGAAGTTCGAGCCCTGCGTCAGGTTCTACTCAAGATTCTATCTCTCCATCTCAGAGCTCTGGCCCTCCCCTGCTCATGTGCTCTCGCACTCTCTCTCACTCAAAATAAACAAATAAACTTAAAAAAATTATTATGGGACCATTCAGGTTTTCTATTACTTCTTGAGTCAATTTTGATACGTGGTATTTTTCTAGGAATCTGACCATTTCCTTTAAGACTTCACATTTCTGGCATTAAGGTAATTGACAATATTCCATATATTATCCATTTGATTTACGCTGCATCTATATTATGTTCATCCTTTCATTGCTAGTGTTATTGATTTGTACTCTCTCACCTTCGTTAATCTTGTCAGACACTTTGAGAAGTCAAAGAATCATGTTTCATTTCCAGCCGTTCTCTCCATGTTTGCCTTCTATTGCATTAACTCTTTTTTTTTTGGTCCTACTCACTGGATTCCTTCAGGTTTATTTGTTCCTGCTCTAACTGTGTAAGTTGGCCGCATTGCGCATTAATTTCGGGCATTTCTTATTTGCTAACACAAGCATTTAAGGTCCTAAATCTCCTCTAAGTACATGGCCCTGGTTGCATCTCCAAGGCTTGATACAAGTATTTTTGTTATTGGTCATTACTAAGTATTTTCTCATTTGAGTCATGAGTTCTCTTTCGGCCCCTGAGTCTGCTTCAGGTGTATTTTCTCAAGTTCCCAGAAGTCTGAGCTTTTTTATTTTTTAGTTATCTTTTTGGTTGTCCCCTTCATATGCTTTTGGGTAATAATCAGAGAACCTTGTCTGTACAGACCGGGCTGGATGCCGAGGTGTCCCTGCAGGACGGAAGGACTCACTCTCCCAGCTGCCAGGGAGCTGCTGGGAGGTGGCCCCTCATGGTCGGCCTTTTGGGGGTTGCCCCGGCCGAAGAACTGGCCTTGCCCAACCAGGGCCATGCCTCAGTCCGAGGGCAGCTCTGATGAGCTGCTGCCCAGGCATTTGACAGTGTGACAACCCCGCGCTCACCCGGAGTCTGGACATGCAGGTCGGGACTGGGGCTTAGGATTCCCGCCAAAGTCCCCACCTTGCATTTCTTGGGGTTCTGTGTATGTATGGATGTGTTTATTTATTGTGCCTGGGTGGCTCAGTCCGTTAAGCATCTGACTTCAGCTCAGGTCATGATCTCGAGGTTCATGAGTTCGAGCCCCACATCAGGCTCTCTGCTGTCAATGCAGAGCCCGCTTCGGATCCTCTGTCTCCCCGTTTGTCTCTCTGCTCCTCCCTCACTGGTTCTAAATAAATAAATAAATAAATAAATAAATAAATAAATAAACTTCTAAAATTTATTTACTTTTAAATTTTTATTTATTTATTTTTGAGAGAATGCAAACAAGGAAGGGGCAGAGAGAGAGGGAGGCAGAATCCCAAGAAAGCTCTGTGCTGCCAACGCAGAGCCTGTTGTGGGGATCGAACTCATGAACTGTGAGATCATGACCTGGGCCAAAGTCAAGGGTTGGCTGCTCAACCAGCTGAGCCCCCCAGGAGCCCCCAAAATCTGCATGTTCTTAATGCAACACCCCAGCTCCGGGGTCCCCAACGTGGCTGCCTGCATCCAATCAGTGTGGGAAGAGAAAGGCCTGGGCCCTCCCCCCAGCCGGGGACCACGCCGAAGGACCACCCGGCCGCGGAGCTCTCCACAGCGCTGGCTGAGGCTTCCTGCTGCCCGGCCTGCACCCCGCCCTCCCACTGCTGCCAAGCCTGGGACAGCCCCCCCCCAGTAAACGTCCTACTCCTCAGCCTCCACCTCGGGTCCCAGGAGATCCAGCCTGCAGCCCTAATCTTTGAAATTTATTCAGGTTAGCCCCTATAGTCTGGCATATTTTCTGCATGTTCTACGTGAGCCTAAAGAGATGTGCTTGGGATTCCGTAACCTCTATACCTTTATGTTAAACTTGCAATTGTGTTCCTCAAATTTTCCGTACCTTGAATGAGAGAGTCTAGAAATATCCAATCACAAAGGTGGATATGTCCAAACTTTCCTTCTTTCCATCTTTGTTTCTTTTTTGTGCAGCGATGGTATTAGTCTTGTGTAAATTCAGGACTGTTACTGGTTCCAGGCGGATTTGAACCTTCCACTAAGCGACCGTTTTATCCGTAATAATGCCCTCCTCTCTTGCAGTCTACTTTTATCCTGCGTGAATACGGTCACAACCATGGTAACCTTGTTTTGAATTCGTATTTGCTTAGCGTTCTTCTTCGGTACTTGGACCTTCAACAGTTCTGGGTCCTCACGGTTGAGACATGTCTTCTATAAACAGAACATAACCTAGGTATTTTAGAAATCCAATCTGACAATCATCTCTTAACTGAAGAGCATAGTCCTTTGATTTGTATTGCTGATAACATTAATCTAGATTAATAGTCTCTAAATATATTTTCTTTTTTTTAATTTTTTTTATTTTCAGGGAGAGAGCATGAGTGTGGGAGAGGGGCAGAGAGAGAGAGAGAGAGAATTCAGCATGGAGCCTGATGTGGGGCTCAATCCATGGCGCTGGGATCATAACCTGAGCCAAGTCGGACATTCAACCAACCGAGTCCCCCAGGCGCCCCTTCATAATGTATTTTCTGTTCATTCTAATGCTTTCTGTCCCCAACCCCCTTCTTTGCCTTTTTTCAACCATTTGAGATTTTTATCTTATTTTTCTTTTCTTTCTGTTTAGAAATTATACATCCAGCGACTAGTTATTTGTGCTTCCCCTAGCTATTTTAACCCTGAGCAGTTCACTAACAAAGTCTAAATTTAATCAATATACTTGCCCTCCTCCCAAATAATGGGAGGGACTTGAAAACTTTAATTTTGACCACTTCCTCCAAAATTATATGGTATCATCTGGTATTTTAGTATTAGCCTATTTTTTCCCACCCATAAATTAGACATTTTTTAAATGTGTATTTATTTTTGAGAGAGACAGAGCATGAATAGGGAAGGGACAGGGAGAGAAGGAGACACAGAAACTGAAGCAGGCCCTAGGCTCTGAGCTGTCAGCACAGAGCCCAATGCGAGGCTTGAACCCATGAGGCAGGAGAAAGGTCATAACAGGAGCTGAAGTCAGACACTTGACTGACCGAGCCACTTAGGCGCCCCTAAATTAGACATTATTATTATGGAGTCAAACCATCCATACTTTTCTTAGTTTCTCTCCAAATATTTGCCAATATCTTTGCCCGTTTTTCCTTAAGTATTTTGCCTTTTCTCTGGAATGGTTTTTAGTCTGCCCTAAGTACAGTACCTTTAGAATGTTCTGCCGGAAGGCTCTCTCGACAGTAGAATCTCCCAGTTCTCACCTGTCTGAGCACATCTTTATTGTGCTGCCATTCCTGAGGACAGGACAAAGCTCTAATTTGACAGTTATTTTTTTCTCTGAGTGCATCGAAGATACAGTTCCACTGTCTCAGGAGTTCCATTATCGAGAGGGAGAAATCAGCTGTAAATCCACTTCTTGACCCTTTGGCGAGAATCTTGTTTTTTCCGAGGCTTTCAATGTCTTCCCTCTTCCCCGAATGTTTCAGTTTTACTGTCATTTGTCTACATGTGAGTTTCTTTTTATTTACCTGACTTGAATCAGTGGGCTTCTTGGACCTGGGCATTCTACACAACTATCAGGCCTTATCTCCACATACTGCCTGTTCCCCTACTGGATGATCTCCTTCCAGAACTCTGAGTAGATGTACATCAGGCCCCCTCTGTTCTTCTGGGTAACTCCCTTGGCTCTACCAGTCGACTGAATGTCTTTTTGGCTGTATCTCATCTGCTGTTCAATCCGTCCATTGAGTTTCAAATTCCAAGTATTCCATTTCTCATCTCTGCGCGTTTTCCTTGTTGTTGTTTTTTGTCCCAAGTCTGGCCTTCATCACAGTCTCTTCCTCCCTACTCCTATTTTCAAGCCTCTCTTTGATGTCTTTAAGAACACAGAAATAGTTCTTTTAAGTTTGTTTGTAGGTTGCATATGATCATTTCAAATCTAAAGGCTTTAAGGATCGGTTTCTACCGTCTCTTGTGTCTTCGTCTCCTTGGGAAGTCTACTGTTCTTCACTGTGACCTGTTCCTTTTCTCAGGAGCTTTATTTGTGGACATTCTATGAGACCAACATGTTGAATTCCTCAAGAGAGATTTCGGGGCTCCTCTCCGCTCTTGACTGGAGGCACCACCAAGCAGGGCCACCTGAAATTACGTTCTCTGCTTGGGTTTGTTTGAACCCCACCAGGAGCGTGAATTCAAACTGAAAATCGTGGGAGGGCCAGCTCGTGATTACAAATTGCCAAGGGAGCTATTTTTCCTCTTAGCTCAATGTCAAGTTCAGAAGAACCTGGTTTCCTTTCTGTTCTGTTCTGCAGGGTGAGGTTTGCTTCTCGCTCTTTCCTGTGCTCTGGATGTGGCCCTTCCGACTCCAGCTCTGAGGGGTCTCCTAGTGGGTCCTCCCCTTGAGGGAGGTCCGGCGTTCATTCCCTGTTCCTTGCATCTCACGTGGCTATAGAGCCAGGAGGTAAAGGCTCCCAGCCTCACTGCATTTCAGAGATTTATCATGTACTTGCTTTCATATCAACTCAGCAGTGTTTAAAAAAAAGAAAGAAAGTCAAAAAATATTTTATCCAGAATGTTCATTATAATCAGGGGAGTTATAAAAGGTATCTAATCTGGCAGAGTGCCAGAAACAAAAGTTCTTTCTGAGAACTTTCCAGAACTTCCCTTTAGTCTGTTCTTCTCTGTTAAATGATGGCACAGGAGGGCCAGGAGGAAGGGAAGTCCAGAGTCCTCCATCCTGATGCGAACACAAAACGATGAAGTCTCCTGAGACACGTGTGCAGACAGGTGAATGAATGAATGAATGAATGAATGAATGAATGAATGAAAGACTCCTTGTTCTAGCATCTAACCTGCTTCAGCGTCGCACTCTCTGAACCTCCAGTACGGCCCGTGGCTAGTCCGGTCTTCGTCCCCAGCGCGCCGGGACAAGGACGGCACTCGGCCGGGTAACGGCCCATCACTCCCTGCGCGTCACAGCTCCGCCTCGGCACTGAGGGCCACCTCTCAAGCAGGATCCAGTCACAGACAGCTTCAAGACTGACCATCAAAAAAAATAAGTCTTAATGCCACAAGATGAAAATGCTTCTTGCCAGTTGGAATCCCACCAACCAAATCTGGGGCCTGTGGGTTACAGCAGCCCTAACCAGGAGGCCCGACGGACGGGCGTCAAGAGGCTGGCAGAGGATGGCCGGACGGTCTGATGGGGTCATCTTTCTTAAAATGGAATGAGCCCTGGAGCCTAAATATACTCGGGTCTTTCAGAACCTCGCTCCTTCCCCACCTTCCTTCACGCTTCTGACGCAAGGGGGAAAAATAACCCACCGGCAATTCATCTTCCTCAGGGGCTCTTGGCAAGCTCCTATATGTTTTTCACAGTTGAGTTATTTCTGATCTCGGTCCTGGCAAAAAGAAATATAGAGCAACAGTGGCTGGGAGACATCTGGAAGCTATGCCAAGCCAAACAGTGTCTAAAAGTCTGCATCAGATCCGCCAACCTTGTGAAAGTGTATTTTAACTTTACAAAAAAACACCTTGAAACACTCGTGATGTGAAACCAGTGAAAATGAGGGTCAGCAAGGAAACAGCCTCTCAGTCCAGAACATGGAGCCCCGGGGCTCGCGAAGAATCCTGGAACACTGGAGCTAAGGAGGCCCCCAGGGCCCCCTGGGATGGCCAAGTTCAGAGAGAGGCAAGCTAGTGAGTCAGGCAACGCTGGGTCAGAGGCGTTGCCCACCTCTGCCCGGCTCTGTGACCTGGGCCAGTCGCTCACCCAGGATCTCCATTTTCTAAATGTAAAACGGAGGTGATTCTAATAAACCTATGCCGTAAGGTTACCATAACAATCAAATAAAATTATACCTCATTATATATAATCACAGTGCTTAGCAAGTTCCTAGAGCACACGAAGTGCTCTTTGGATGACAGAAGCTGCATTTTTTAAGTGTTTATTTCTTTACTTTGAAAAAGAGAGAGGGAGGGGCAGAGAGAGTGAGAGGAGAGAATTCCGAGCAGGCTCCGCACTGTCAGCACGAAGCCCAGTGATGAATCCAGACTCACACACTGTGAGATCGTGACCTGAGCTGAACTCAAGAGCTGGACACTTAACAGATGAGCCACCCAGGCGCCCCAGGAGCTACGTTTTCTTGAAGATTTAACTTTTAAGTGATCTGTGCACCCAACATGGGGATTGAACTCACAACCCTGAGATCAAGAGCCACACACTCTACTGACGGAGCCAACCAGGAGCCCCACAGAAGCTGCATTTTTCTTGTTGCATTAATACTTACGAGATGATGATGATGATGGAGGAGAAGAAATCGGATGTAAGAAAAAAGGAGACATGATTAAAATATTTACAAAAAAAAGCAGCAGGGGCACCTGGGTGGCTCAGTTGGTTAAGCATCGGACTTTGGCTCAGGTCATGATCTCACAATTCATGGGTTCGAGCCCTGCGTTGGGCTCTGTGCTGACAGCTCGGAGCCTGGAGCCTCCTTTGGATTCTGTGTCTCCTTCTCTCTCTGCCCCTCCCGCATTTGTGCTCTGTCTCTCTGTCTCTCAAAAAATAAATAAATGAAAAAGAAATTTTTTTAAACAGCAGCAGCAGAATTACAGCCCGGTTCTCCTGACTCCCAATCCTGTATTCCCTCACTGTTGGCCATTTCTAATGCTGCTTCCCTGCTTTCTGAATTGCCATCCACTAAACCCACAGAGGCGTGGTGCTCACCCAGGGCTCACATACACACCTTCCTGCTTCTGTTTTGTATCAGCTTCATGAGGTAATCTAGGTCTATCCGTTTTGCTGATGGAGAAACTGTGGCACAGAGAAAGAAACTGACTTGTCCAATTCCAGCAGGTCAGTACCAGACCTGGGATTTGAACTCAGATCTCCTGGCTTGAGACTCCTGGGAAGGTCAATGCTGCTCTTCTCTTCTAAAACATCAGACTAGGATTCACTCTAAGTCCTGTGCTCACTCAGGGGACCTGGACATGAACTGGACCCACTCCTTAACCTGAGGAAACTCATGAGCAAATGGGCCAGATGGACATTTAAAGAAATGAACGGGCTTTCAGTAGAGGTGGAAGATTCAGTAATACCTACATCTACCTTTTCTCCCCCAAAGCCCTGTGAAAAGAGCGCTAGAGGGACTTCTTCAAACTATGGTGAGGAAAGTTAAGACCAACTGGACTTAATCGCAAATCCCCAAGAGGCTTGAGGACAGGCTGGCCCAGGACGTGAATGGTAGGCTTGTCTAACACAAGGAGGGGACTGGTCATCCACCCACGGAATAGCTAAAGCCCAGTGCCTTCTCTTCGACCCCAGGAAACCAAGAGGCAAGCCTGGAGGTTACACACTGGGGAGGCTAAGGCAGAATCCCTCGGGGCAGGTGTGCTGAAGGTACTGAAAATCCTAGTATTTTCTCACCCACGTCCTAGACCACCAGCAGTCTAGTCCCCACTCTCCAGACAAGAAATTAGAAGAGTTTTCTCTGAGGAATTTGATCAGCCAAAGGAGAAAGGTCTTCAGATATGGATGTATTAACATTTCCCGAACAAAACAGGCCAGCCAAATGACTCAGAGAAGCTCACATCACCAGGCCCCACACACGCACGTGGAAAGACCAATCAGCTCTTAGTTCCCTGAGCGCACAACCAGAGATGACCAGACACGGTAGGAGAGCGGGGTGCATGGGAAAACCAAACAGACAATAATCAGAGAAAAGCCACTTGGGAAAAAAAGAGACTATTTGAGGGGAGGAAAACTTGAAAAACAAACCCAAAAAATCTACCAGGGACATTCTTGGAGAAAGAAGAGGAGATCCAGTAGCCATGAAACAAGAACAGGATGCTATTAAAAAAGAACATCCTGAGAATTTAGAAAGAACTCCCAGTGACTTGCGGGGAGCATAACATACTGTGTAGACTTGTCAAGTCACTCCGATGTGCACCTGAAACTCACATAACATTGAACATTTTCTTCAATAAAAAGGATAAAGAAAAAGAGCCCTTGGAAATTAAAAAAAAATAAGAGAGGTAAACACTTGGTAGAAGAGTTGGATTATAAATTTGAAGAAATATTTCAGAAAGTAGAGCAAAAGTACAGAGATGGAATATAGGAGGTTTGAGAGTTAACTTTATGTCAACTTGCCTGGGGGGTGCCCTGCATTCCGCTAAATATTATTTGTGTGTCCATGAGGGTATTTCTGGAGAAGATTATAATTGGAATCAGTGGGCAGAGTAAAGCAGATTGCCCTCCCCAGTGGTGGGGCTCCCCAGTCTGGGGAAGGCCTGGATGGAGCAGAAAGGGGGAGGAAGGCTGAAGGCACTCTCTCTGCCTCGCTGCTTACACTGAGACACCAACCTTCCACCCTCGGACTGGAACTGACACCATCAGCCTCTGGAACTGACCGCACTGCCTTCCCCGGGTCTCCACCTGGTGGGTGGCAGACTGTGGGACTTCTTGGCCTCCATGATTTTGTACGTAAGGATAGATTAGATAGATAGATAGATAGATAGATAGATAGATAGATAGATAGATAGGGAACCAATAAGATACAGATAGATATAGATTATGTAGAAAGAGCCAATAGAAAGAGATAGAGGTATAGGTAGAGACATCTATCTAGATTACTCTAGAGAATCCCAACCAGTAATACAGGAGGAAGAAATGGAGCAAGAGGTATGACATCCAACTAAAATAAGTTACAGAAAGACAGACCAGAGAAAATGGAGGGAAGGAATTCATTAACAATGTGGGGAATTTTTCAAAACAAAAGTACCTACATTTCTAGATCGCGAGGACCCGTCAAGTACTTCTCTAGGCAAAGCATAAACAAAGGGCTGTGGCGGGGCTCATTATCGCAGTTTGAGATGGTGGGGCCAACGGAAGATCCCACAAGCTTCCAGGGAGTGGAAAAGGGCCGCCTGTGAGGGCCAGGACTAGCCTCGGACTTGCTGGCAAGCCAGGCTGCCGGTAGGCACGGGAGGCGAGCCTGCACAGGGCTAAGAGACACGTATTTCCGAGCTAGATTTCTTTCCCAGCGCCCTGCGAGGACGGAATGAAGATGGATCTCGGGACATTTCCAGTTGGTCCTCATTACTCACAGATTCCTTATTTGCAAAGTCAAAGCAGCGATGGCACCTGAGTTATGTTCTACAGAACACAACTCCTCTGAATAGTGAGAACCGAGAGCACTCACCTCACACTCTTCCTCAGGAGATGACTAGGAAGATGCTGCACCAGAACGAGGGGGTAAATCAAGGAAGGGGAAAGTATCGGATACAGGAAACAGGAAGCAGCAAGGGGCCCAGCCTGCTGTCAGGGGAGGGAGACCCCAGGGCGGCAGAGGACTCCAGGCCTGGAGAACCCCAGGAGAGAAGGCCTTAGCCTCCCCCAAGTCCTGCGAGGAAAGCTTGGGACTGAATTAACGACACCGAACACAAAGCAAAGGTGAAAACAGACAGTTACTCCCTGGCGCAGCGGGACCGCACCCCCGAGAGGTTGTTCCGGGTGTGGCCCTGTCATCCGCGCTGTCGAGCGCCTGGCCTATCAGACTCTGTCTGCAGCAAGCATTTTGCGTGACTTCACTAGTGGAAGGTGGTGGCCCAGGAAGGTCGGGGGGACAGCCATCACGCAGAGGATGAGTGATGTGTCCAGGATCACACAGCTAGTAAGCGGCCTGAGGAGGACCGGGTCCTGGGAAGGCGGCTCGGGGCTACATGCCCCTCGTTAGCAGCCACAGAAGCAAGCAGAGTTTGTGACCCTGTGGAGGAGGGGTGAGGACCCGGGAAGGGGTGAGGACCCAGGAAGGGGTGAGGACTTGGGAAGGGGTGAGGACCCGGGAAGGGGTGAGGACCCGGGAAGGGATGAGGACACGGGAAGGGGTGAGAACCTGGGAAGGGGTGAGGACCCGGGAAGGGGTGAGGACCTGGGAAGGGGTGAGGACCCGGGAAGGGGTGAGGACACGGGAAGGGGTGAGGACCTGGGAAGGGGTGCGCAGTGAGAGGTGAGGCAGGTGACAGCAAAATCCTCACCTCCCAGAGGGAGAAGCCAGCCGAAAAGGCTGACAGCTGCCAAAATCAACCTGCAGGGGCGCCTGGGTGGCCAGTCCACTAGGGGTCGGGCTCTTATTTCCGCTCAGGTCCCCATCTCACAGTCGTTCGTGGGATCGAGCCCTGCATGGCACCCCTGGCTGACAGCGGGGAGTCTGCTTGGGATTCTCTCTCTCTCTCTCTCTCTCTCTCTCTCTCTCTCTCTCTCTCTCTCTCTCTCTGCCCCTCTCTCCCTCCCTCCCTCTCTCTCTCTCTAAATAAATAAAGAAATGACCCTGCAGCCCCAGAGTCACAGAGGTGAACACCAACATGATTAAAGGAGGGAATGTACCTCCAGGAGGGCATTTGGGAGAAAGGGGGGAATAGAGGCGGGAAACCGCTGTTTTTCTTAACGAACCTTGTAGAACGACTTGCCTGTTGTATAAGTTTGAGCAAAATAAAAGCTAAAAATAAAGAACAGAAATAAGCAACGTCTCCCTGATTCTACACAGAGCAGCGAGCCAGGGCCGCCGGGCCAGGCCTGGGGTGGGGCTTGCACATGGTCCCTTCATTTCGTTTCCCGTGTGACTCTGCCCTTGACCGGCAGACACCCCTCTGGCCCTCAGCGTCATCAAGGCCGGCTCCCTCCGCGGAGTTACGGCCGGATGGGTTGGAGATCCTGGCAGGGAGTGGCCTGCAGAGACCCCCTCTGCGCCAGGCTCCCCGCTCATCCAGGGGCCGCTGGGTCTGACTGATCGGTGTCACTGCTAATGAGGGACGGGCCTGGCCCCTCATCTCAGACCCGAGCTCCCTACGCCCCGCTGCCAACGGCTGTTACCACACACGCTGATGACATGGACACAGGCTGTGCTTCAGGCCCTCGGGAGACACTCCAAGCACCTGAGGTCACAGAGACAAAGTAGAATCCGTCCCGGGGCCGCCTCAGGCATGTGGGGAGACCTCATCCCGCCTCACGCCCCCGTTCCGGCTGCCTTCTCTGACGACCCAGGTGACGGCCCCTGAGCACAGGCTGAGGACAGGTGCCCGCTGCTGGCGCATCCCCACTCGCTTCCCGTTTGTGCCAAACTCAACAACCAACGTTGCTGCCGACCAGACAAGTCCCTTCCTGAGGGGAATTTCAGATCCTAAAGGACCGCTCCCCCCCACCCCCCACCCCAAGAGCTACGACAACTGTGTCATCCAGTCTGTCCCCAGCCCCTCAGCCCAGGCGGCCCCTCGGCTGGCAGAATTAGTGCCTCTTGCTTCTTTCACAGGGTTCTCGTGGGGCCAAATGAATCACACAGGCTGGGGTATTTTGGGAACCAGAAGGGTGAGAAATCCAAAGAATATTTTGAGAAACACAAGCAGTCAGCCCTCTCAGATGTTAGAATCGATGATTAAGCCCTGGATTAAATAGTGGAGCGGGCAGGGACGGGGCAGAGTGGAGAGCGGAGAAGCCTTCTCACGTTCAAGGATTTAATATTCGCTAACGTTATCTTCCGTGAAGGAACGGCACAGAAAAAATCAGTTTAGGCTCATGCTTCCCTCCTTTCACATGCGCTGAAAATGGAAATGGCTTATAAAGCAAATCAAATCTTAGGAGGACCGGCCAAAACTCCAGGTGAGTACTGACCACATCTCTAGAGAAATTAAGATTTTTTTTAAGGTAGGGGAGAACAGGGCTGACCATATAAAAATGAAACAAAACAAAAAATCTCTTGCACCACATTAGAAAAAAAAAAACAGGGAGAAAAAGGGAGTGTGACAACCAAGGAAGTGGCAAAGCGTTCATAAACATCCTCTGTGATAAAAACTACGCTCGTTCGTAAGAAAACCCTTAAGCCAACTGGGTTTTCCTTATCTTTTGTTTTTGTGGGATTTGACAAAATGATAGCGCATTTCATCTGGAAAAAGAAACACGTGAACTCAGCCAGGGAAATTCTAAGGAAAAACGAAAGCAATGAGGCAGGACTGGTTTTTCCAGATGTTAAAACATATTATGAAAGTACGATAATTTTTAAAGTCTCGTCCAGGGAAAGAACTAGACCCTCCATCCTGCCCAAAGTACAGAAATCTATGGAAACATATGTGGGAAGTCAGCATGTGAGGGGGGAGAAAAGGAGGCATTTCGGATCAGAGAGAGGAGGCTTACTAGCCAAAGCAGTATCTGGTAGCCAGGCACCTGGAAAAAATTAAGTTGAATCCCTACCTCACCCCTTACACCAAAACAAATTCCAAACGGGTCCAAGGTTTAAACCACACACACAAAAAGTCCAAAAGAAAACACAGGTGAAGTTATTTATAACCTTAGGGGAACAAAAGATGTCTCTAAGCGGGATACCCAGAGGCCATAATAAAATTGATTGGAAGAACTGAGTGAGAAATCCAAAGATTATTTTCGAAACGATGCGGATAAGCCCTCTCTAATGTTAACACCATGATGAGTGGGGAGCAGAGAGGCCGTCTTTCCTACATAAAAATAGCTCACACGTGATAACACTGTCTTCTCCAGCTAATGGCCAATCGAAGGAATGTTGAAGAAAGAGAATTGGAATGCCATGTAAGGAAAATATATAAGCATAAACCCATTTTCACATATGCTGACGAGTAAATGATCTATAAAGCAAGTCAAGTTCTAAAACGGACCGGCGAAAAACATGAGGGAATATCAACTAGCTCTCTGGAGGGATGATAACCTTGCGGCTTCAAACTGAGTTGAGGAAATAGAAAAAGGGGGGAGGGAGAGGGAAGGAAAACTGATGCAGTTATTTTTTAAATATCTTCTGTGCCCCCAAAAATCAGTTGAAAGAGAAGACCATATAAAAACGTGAAGTTTCTGAGTGGAGGGGGGAAAAGGTATAAACAAAACCATGACAAAAACTAAAAAGGAAGTGACATTCCATGGGGTTAATTGCTTTCATCTAGAAAATGCTCAGACCCCTGAGGAGAAGACTTAAAACCTGACACGAAAAGGGGCAAAAGCATTCTCTGAAAAAGAACTCCCCAGAAAAAGGATTTAAAAAAAATATTTTTTTTACATTTATTTATTTTGAGAGACAGAGAAAGACAGAGCGTGAACAGGGGAGGGGCAGAGAGAGAGGGAGACACAGAATCCGAAGCAGGCTCCAGGCTCCGAGCTGTCAGCACAGAGCCTGATGTGGGGCTCGAACCCACAAGCCGTGAGATCATGACCTGAGCCGAAGTTGGACGCTCAACCAGCTGAGCCACCCAGGCGCCCTAGAGAAAGGATTTAAAAATGAGCAACAGTTACATGAAAAATGTTCCACCTCATTCAGAATTTAAAAATTGTGAGCAAAAATGATAGGATACTCCTTTTTTTTAATTTGTCAAATCAGCCAAGATTTTAAGTTTCAAAATACCCAAACTTCCAGAGAAACACTCATTCTCAAACACTGCTAGTGGAGGTGCAGATTGGTCTGGTCCAGTCTTTTTTTTCTTTTTAATGTTTATTGAGAGAGAGAGAGAGAGAGAATGTGCACACAGGGGAAGGAAAGAATTGCAAGCAGGGTCTGAGCTGTCAGCACAGAGCCCAGTGCAGGGCTCGGTCCCATGAACCACGAGATCATGACCTGAGCCAAAATCAAGAGTCAGACACTTAACGACGGAGCCACCAGGTGCCCCTAGTCCACCGCTTTTAATGGCTGTACAGGGGCACCCGGGTGGCTCAGTCGGTTGAGCGTCCGGCTGCGGCTCAGGTCATGATCTCACAGTCCATGAGTTCAAGCCCCGCATCGGGCTCTGTGCTGACAGCTCAGAGCCTGGAGCCTGCTTCCGATCCTGTGCCTCCCTCTCTCTCTGACCCTCCCCTGCTCGCAGTGTCTCTCTGTCTCTCAAAAATAAATAAACGTAAAACAAAAATTTTATGACTGTATAATAATATTTCGTGGTTGGACGTAGCAAAATTTGTTTACCTAGAGCTCATTAATAGACATTTAGAGTGGCTGGTCTTTTTTTTTTCTTCCTTAAGTTTTAGGTATAAAAGGTGGCACCGTGGTCAACCTCCTTGTATGTACATCTTTGCTTCCACACGGGAATATATGTGGGGAACTAATCTTGGCAACAGATTTGCTCGGTGAGCGGATCTTTGCGGGGAAACGTTGGCACACGTTGCCAAGCTGCCTCCCCGCAAAGTGACAGCAATTCACACGCGGACCAGCCGTGCGTGAGAATGCCCAGGTCCTGCACCTTCTCCAGCAGCAGCAAGCACGGCATCAGCATTGTTAGTAACAATTTTTATTGTTATTGTAAAATGATGATAGCAATCATTTGTTAAGTGTGTTATTAACAAGGGGAAAGGGCGCGCCTGGGTGGCTCAGTCAGTTAAGTGTCCGGCTCTTGGTTTCTGCTCAGGCCACGATCTTGTGGGTTATGGGATCGAGCCCCATGTCAGGCTCTATCCTGACAGCGCGGAGCCTGCTTGGGATTCTCTCTCTCCCTCTCTCTCTGCCCCTCCCTCTCTCTCTCTCAAAAATAAGTAAATAAGCATTAAAAAATTAAAAAAAAAAGATGAGGAACCAGATAGGCATGGATGGGTATTGCCAACTGTGGAACAAATGTAAAATACCTTTCCCAGTTCTGTCCTTGCCATTTACCTACCGTGAGATAGTTGGCAGGCCTCCTCCCCATGTTGGGCCTCAGTTTCCCCATCTGTAAAATTAGAGGAATGAAATAGATTGACCGCCTTTCAAGTCTACTCACCAAATGAGTGAACTGCTCTTCCTTGGGAGGGTCTGGAGTGGCATGGGGACATGAGAGACTGTCTCTCCGGTGTAGGGGACACGGTCACCCCAGGGGCCCCGGAATGGCCCAGCCCGGGGAAGACGCGGCTGGGTTCATTCCCCAGCTGTGGCCAAGGAAGGTTGGGAAGCCAGGTTCCATTCTGCTGGAGAAGTGGATGATTTTCGGCCAGGAGGGAGCCTGAGCCCCAGGGCTGCCTCTCTCCGTGTGTTAGGTGGGGGCCCTCCAGCCTTGATCTGGGCACTGCTCTCGCTCAGAAGTCATCCATGGCTCCCCTTTGCCTGCAGGAGTAAAGCTAAACCCTTGGACTGATTCTGGCCTTGAGGCTTCAGGTTCTGGCCCCACTTCCTTCTATGGTCTTGTACAGACACACAGCCTCCACTTCCGAAAACCTGAGCCTTGAGCATGCGCCTTAGGTGGGCGCTTTCCTTCCTCTGACTTTGGTTCCACAAAGCTCTCCCGTCCATCTCTACTGAGTTCCTTTACACAATTACAGTCCCTTGCACATAATCTACAGTGTGGAACCTGGTGCCAAGAATCCAAGGGCTCAGGGTCAATAAGGAAAACCACAAGCCTTCATCAAAGCTTTCTGGCTTGGGGAATCTGCAAGAAAAAATAAAAGATACATGTCCCAGGGGCGCCGGGGGCTCAGTTGGGCAACCGTCAGACTCCGGCTCAGGTCGTGATCTCGTGGTTCATGGGTTCAAGCCCCGCGTCGGGCTCTGTGCTGACAGCTCACAGCCGGGAGCTGCTTCAGATTCTGTGCCCCCTTCTCTCTTTCGCTCCCCCAACCCTGCTCACGCTCTCTCTCTCTCTCAAGAATAAATAAACATTTAAAAAAAATTTTAAAGCATACATGTCCAAGGTGTAGCATAGCGTAATTACAGTCAAGGTTGAGTATGTGCATGTGGGAAAAATGAGACTGGAAGGGAATGCGCTGCGCCACAACGCTCTCATCTCCAAGGATCTCCGTCGTGAGGACCCGGGGGCGATGGCGATGGTGACGCACGTCTTCAGTTCCCACGTCTGCCTTTCAGGATGGGAGAAACAACTGCTGTGTTCAGCACATTCGAGTGAAACCGTGAGAGACGGAGAATTGGCGTCATGCAGTCAAAGGCAAGTTCTGGATGCAGACGCCGGAGGCCAGGCCCCTCTCCCCACCTTCTGGATGCCCCTCACCCACTCTCTTGCCTACTCCCGGACTGCAGCAAAACTGGGCCCAACAGCTGCCTCTAAGTGCCCATGGCCAGAGGCGCCAAGCTAGACCCCCCCCACCCCTGCCCAGTCACAGCTTCCCCAGCTAACTGGCAGCAGGCGATGGTTAAAAGTTTGGACCCTGGAGATCAGACCGGCCCTGACCCTACCCTGTGCCCCTGCGGAAACTCAGTTAAATACTTCCTTCCTCTCTGCCTCGGTTTCCCCATCCTTCAGATGGCCGTCATAGCAGAGTCTCCACTTCCTTCCCAGACAAGTGTGAGAATGGCATGGGGGGCATAAAGGAAAACGTTGAACCCAAGGTCTAACACATAGTAGGTGCTCACTAAATGGGCACTATGGCCTTATACGATAACAATGACTAACTGGTTGTTATAAACGGGTGGGGGGCTGCGCAAAGGCCGCGGACGGGCGGTCCCCTCAGATAGTACTTATTCAGAAGTCCTCTGGACGGGGGCCCAGAAACCCAGCCCGTTAAAAGGATAAATAGTCCCGGAGCGCCGGACAAAGTCTGGGCCCGAGGGGGAGGGGACTGGGCGCAGGGAAGGGTTAAGCCTCAGACAATGGAGGCCGTCTGAACTAACCAGGGCCGCTCCTTTGAGTCGTGAGAAGAGCTATTTTCTTGTTTAAAGCCTTAAAGAGCTATTAAGTTGGGCAAATCGCTGATAAAACAGCTGGAAACCTAAGCAGCAGTTTAAACAGCCCGTGGCCCCGCCATCCCGGGGCGGAATCCGCGGGCCGGGCCGACATTGTCTGGACTAAGAGGATTGAGCGGGCCTCTCCCTGGCCTGCTCTTTATGGAGCAAATCTGCAGTTTCTGCCCTCCTCCTCCTCTGCTCCCCGCCTTTATTTTTCAGGCAGCAGACGGAACTCTGATTTTCCCTCCTTTCTCTCCCGGCCCGAGTCCGCCCACTCTTCCTTTATGCGGCTCCAATGAAGGCCTCGCCTCCCAGAGCCCCTGCGCACCAACGGGTCCTTCAATAAAACATGTTTCATTGATCAACTTCAAAAAGTGCTCGCTGGGGCGGGGGGCGGGGGGTGGTCTAGGGCAGGCCCGGGAGGGGAGGGGACGGTCCCCTGGGGCACGATTCCGCAGGCACTGCTCACATTCACCCTCAGCAGACAAGAAAGGGGGGCTCTGTTGCTTTAAATGTTTTATTTTCTTTTTTCTTAATCTCCCCGCAAATAAAAATCGGGGCCAACCAAACAGCCCCAGGAGTCCCCACGGAAATGCCACGGCCAGATTCCAGCTTCCTTAGCATCCGTTCCAGAAACATCCGAGCCTCCTGAGAGCCTCCCCGGGGGACACAGGGGACGCAGTCAGGGTCTTGTGTGGCCGCCCCCTGCCACCTGCCACCCTCTGTGAGCCCGATCTGAGGGACAAGCTACCAGAGCCCATTGACTGTTGAATCCCGGTCCTCAACAAAGACTCAGTGAGCACCTACTATGTGCCAGACGTCTCCACTGATTAATTTTATTTTTATGGCTTTTTTTTTTTCATTGCAAAAGCAGTGAATGCCAGTGGCAAAACTGTTCCATGCCCCAGTGGGGTACACAGTGGGAAGCTAAAGTCCCCACTGGGGTGCCCCAGGAAGGAGCGTGGTATTCACATTTGGAGCTTGCTTTCTGAGACCTCCGTACACAAGTACACACAAGCAGAGAGCCATTTTTGGTTGCACTTTTACAAACAGGTTCACATATGGATCCTGTTTTTAATTTTCTTTAATGTTTATTTATTTTTGAGAGAGACACAAAGCGAGAGGGGGAGAAGGGGCAGAGAGAGAGGGAGACACAGAATCGGAAGCAGGCTCCAGGCTCCGAGCTGTCAGCACAGAGCCCGACGCGGGGCTCGAACCCACGAACCGCGAGATCAGGACCTGAGCCGAAGTCTGAGGCTTACCCGACTGAGCCACCCAGGCGCCCCTGATCCTGTTTTTAAACTTGCTTTTGTCGCAGCATAGCAGGACCATTTTTTTCCAGGCGCTCTTTCATGGCTGCCTATTAATATTCTATTGTGTTCGTGTCGTAATTGACTCAGCCATTCCTCTCTAGAAAGCTCTTTAGATTGTTTTTGGCTCCACTTTTTCTAGGGCAGGGGTTTCTGTAGAGACTCCAGGATGCACAACTGTTGTCTCAAAGGCTGTTACATTTTAGTTTATTTTTCCTTCTTACAGGACACGTGGATGAAGTTGCTCAGTACGTGCTAATCTTAACTATTCAACTCGTCACACTTGGCACAGGTGTGTATCTGTGTTGTCCACCCCCAGACTAAGATACAGAATGCTTCCGGCCCCCCAACCCTGCCCCCCCGCCGCCAAAGCGTGCCTTGTGCCCCCGCCCAGGCAAGCCTCCACTCCAGAGGTAAGGAAGGAGAATTTCACATTTTGACCCATAGCCCTCCCTAAATGCTGCTCCAATTTACCCCCCAGTCCCGGTCAGCCTTGGGTGCTATTGACCTTTGTCTTTTGGGCCGGTCCCCTTGGCCTAGGGGACCCCGTTGATGGGAGTGGAGCTTTCCTCCAGCAGCGCCCTCTGCTTTAGAAACTCTTCCTCTGTAAATTGCTGGTTTAGCTCCGTGGCGCATTTACTCTGGTCCCTCAAGTATCCAATCTCTTGGCCACCTGGGAGCTTGGGATGGTCTGAGCTCCTTCCGCTCCCCGTACTCAGCTTCACATTTCCAAATTCTTTACCCTGTAAGTTAAAGAGTTTAAGTGCTTTGCTGTGTTTGCTTCTGCGCGCCTACTACCTTGCTGGTGTTTTTACCCTGAAACACCTTGGACATGTCCCTTAGCTCTATGTGGGCCTCAGTTTTACCATCTAAGAAATGGGGATAGTCACACCTTCGTGGGAAGGGTGTTTTGTGAATGAAGTGAGGTTGTGGCCAGCAGCAAGGGTGACCGGCCCAGCCTTTCCTGATTCTCCCAGGCCTTTCTCTGGTTTCAAAATGGGGCTCCCACCTTGGGGCGCCTGGGTGGCTCAGTCTGTTGAGTATCTGACTTCAGCTCAGATCATGATGTCATGGTTGGTGGGTTCGAGTCCCATGTTGGGCTCTGTGCTGACAGCTCAGGACCTGGAGCCTGTTTCAGATTCTGTGTCTCCCTCTCTCTCCACACCCCACCCCTACTCATGCTCTATTTCTCTCTATCTCGAAAATAAATTTTAAAAAATTGTTTAAAATTAAGGCAGCGGAGGAGCGCCTGGGTGGCTCAGTCGTTTAAGCGTCCAACTCCAGCTCAGGTCACGGTCTCAGTTTGTGGGTTCAAGCCCCGTGTCAGGCTCAGGGCCAACAGCGCAGAGCCTGGAGCCTGCTTCCGATTCTGTGTCTCCCTCTCTCTCTGCCCCTCCCCACTTCGCACTCTGTCTCTTTCTCCTTGTCAAAAATAAATAAACATTTTTAAAAAATTAAATAAAGGAGGCAGAGTGCCTGGGTGGCTCAGTTAAGTACTTGGGATTCTCTGTCTCCCGTTCTCTCTCCGTCCCTCCCCCATTCACACACACTCTCTCTGTCTCTCTCAGAATAAATAAATAAGCGTTAAAATAAATAAGCAAACAAACAGACAAATAAGTAAAGGAGGTGAGGGAATGTGGTCGGATCACTATGACGCACACGGGACCAGGACAAGCACGGGGCCTCTGAGCCCTTCGTGGGCCAACAGCCGGGAAGACTCCCCAAGAGAACGAGGTGTGTATAGAGTGAGGTGGGTCCCAAGTGGACTTGACCTTGGACTCCCAGAGTAGCAGGCTTTTGCTCCCAGAGAGAGCCACCTGCGAAGAAGCCTCAGGGAAGGGTTAAATGAATGCCTTAACCCGATTCACAGCACCCCTCCCAGGCCAGAGGGATCTTTCTAGAACACAAACCTGCCAGGTGCTTCCCTTGGCTAGAAGGCCCTCGTGGCCCTCCACCACCTTCAGGATAAAACTGGGGCTCCCGAGGAACCAGACTGGTCTCCCGTGTCTCTGCCTTGGCCTCCAGACCCACGGAACCACGTGCCACTTCCCATGATGCTTTGCATTTGGTCCTCCATTTGGAATGCTCTTCATCCACCAACCAACCACCTGCTGAACTCCTGTTCATCCGACAAAACCCGACTTACCTCTCCTATGAAATATTACCCTCCCCATGCCGCCATGGCTACTGCTCCGATGCCTCCTCCCTTCACCTTAAAGCCGCACCTTGTGCAGGCCTCGAGCACCCTCTCAGAGGTAACAGTCTGCTGATTTCCATTCCTGACTAGACTCCTGTAGGGTGGAGATTGCCAGAACAGCGCTCGACACCGCTCAGCTCAGCAAGAACAGCGAGGGCTTGGTAAATGTTTGTTGAATGACTGATTGCCTGTCACTCTAACAGCATGTCACCCAAACAGAAGCACAGTGGTTTGTAGCCGTGGTTTGTTGATATGACTTTCTGCCCACTGAGCCTTGCGGATTGGTTATCTGGCAGCAAAGCCTCAGAAAGGAAGCTACGTGGCCTCAGCCGAGGTTTTTTTCCTTCCTGCTTCCTTCTCTCCTAGACCAGAGAGCTGCTGTGCCCCTTTTGGCTGTGGCGCCTCCTTTGGAAACTCCCCAGCCTCGCACGGCCTGCTTTCTGCTGGGTCCACCAGACAAGGCGGTCAGCGTGGGCACCTGACCCTCGCTTGACCCACTAGACTCATTGCTGGGAACTTGAATCTTGACTGGAGGACAGAGACTCTTTGGAGCCGACTCCTCCTGGGCCCGGAGAGCACGGCTCTACTTCCTGCTGCCTGAACAATGCAGCGGCCTCGGCTTCTGTTCTTCCTGTTTTACATTGTCCTTTTCCCTCTCAAAGGTACCCACCTCCTGGCAAAAGACCTTGCGTAGTTTAGGTTATCCAGACCCCCATCCTGTCACTTGCAACCGTGCTCCTCGTCTGCCAGCCGTGCTCCTCGTCTGCCAGCCGTGCTCCCTGTCCCGCCCAGGTCAGCATCCTCCGCACTCATTTGCATATGTTTCTTGGCACTTTATCCTGTCCAAATATCATATACCGGTATTTACTAAGTGCCAGCTGTATGCCCACAACCATGCCAGGAGCTGTATGTGTGTCATCTCATCCCTCCTGCTTGGAGCCCCCGTGACGGGTGCACTTTGTTCTCCTCTCACATTCCGTGACGCTGGAAGCTCAGGGAGCCTGTGGGGTTTCCTGGACGGCCCACAGCCTGTTACACGCTCGTGTCCACCCAGGGCTAAGCCGGGTACGGGAGACCCGCAGTATAGCAAAGAGAAACAAGGGTGGATTCGGGAACTTGGGTCCTCTGGCTGAGTTTGGGCTCTTCCTGCAAAATCCATGTGCCAGAGCCCCCTCTCCAGCCCGGGCTCATTCGTCATGAGCAGGGCCCGGTGTCCTCCTATGTCCTGGGCAGCCGGCGTCCGTCCTCTCCAAATGGAAGGACTCTTCCGCCATCTCTGTTGGGCACCAGTACCACTGAATAGCTCTTTTTCTTTCTTCAACAATTTAAGTGAGACCAACACAGCTGTGGGGGGTTGGGGTACTTAATTTTCTCGGACTCAGTTTCCCCATCTGTAAAATGGAGGATTTGAAATGCCTGATCTCAGCCTTCGACTGTGAGGATCAAACAAGATGCTGGGCGTGAATGGTAAGCTGTAAAGTCCCGCACAAACACCCATTGTCACTATCAGCATGACCTGCCCTGTCATGATCTTGGAGGCAGAGCCCAGCTGACCTTGGAGGCAGAGCCAGAGAACCCAGGTCCCCTGGGCGGGCCCCCTCAGGCCACTTTTCCTTACCCCCCCAACATTCCTGGGAGATAAGGCTGCCAGGCAAGGAAGCCATAATGGCTCATTGTGCACGGGAAGCCGAGTCCGTCTGCAGCCTGGTGTGGGCGGCTGGCTGTGGGAGACCTTTATCACGGTCACACGAGCCCCTCCTCCTTGGTGTTAGGGGCATTCTTGAAGTTGAGCGAGTCCAGGCCTGGGGCCAGAGAAGGGCTGGCACCTTCCATTAAATGGCCAACCAGGGCGATGCCCCGAGGGTGGGAAAGCTGTGGGCTTCTGGGCCGAGAGCCCTTGACTCCTCTTTGGACCCTGGGATGTCGCTGACCAGTGCCAGCACATCCTGATCGTATATCACTGCTGCCACCAACCAGCCCCAAGACCCGTCTGAGGGACCCAGAGCCATGCTTCCTCTCCATGCCCCCTCTGCTAGACCCCTTGCTGGGCACTGGTGACAGAAGGCAGGGAAAGGGACCAGTGACCCCTCATTCCCTCCTGGGATCCTCACTCTGCCCTGTCTGCAGCCTTGAGGCCCTTGCCCACCTTCCGGATAGTTCCGCCTCCGTGGAGGGCTGTGTGGTCTTGGGTGTTGAGGGTTGCTTGTACGTCAGGCAGGTGGCATCTTGAGTGCCAGCGAGTGGCCCCAAAGGGCAGAAGAGATTGAGGCTATGGAGAAGGGCCCACGGGTTGGAGAGACAGGTAGGAGGTGAAATCGATGGTCACGGTAATGCCCTTCTAAGAAGCAACGGAGCAACAGGCATCAAAGCGATTTGGCAAACGCTGTTGACTCCCTTCCACGCCGTTGTTCCACCTCCACAGATTTATTTCAAAGTGATGATCAGATTCAGGCAAAGATTTAGGTACAAGGGTGTTCCACACAATGTGGTTTATAACAGCAGAAAATTGGAATCAGCTTAGGCAGGTCAGGTAAGTTGTGTGCCTCCTTGCAATGGGGTAGTACATAGCCAATTTTTTAAATGACATTTTAAAGTTTATTTATTTTTGAAGGAGAAAGAGAGAGCACAAGTGAGGGAGGGTCAGAGAGAGAGGGAGACACAGAATCTGAAGCAAGTTCCAGGCTCTTAGCTGTCAGTACAGAGCCCAACGTGGGGCTCGAACTCACCAACCTCAAGATCATGTCCTGGGCGGAAGTCAGGCGCTTAACCAACTAAGCCACCCAGGCACCCCTTAAATTATATTTTTTAAAAAGACTTAATGATTATGGTCCTGAATGAAATGAGAGAAAACAGGTTATATGTGCAGAACGAAATACAAAAAGCATGCTGAGCAAAAGAAGTCAGGCAAGAGAGCACCTCACTGGGCAGGATTCCGTTTCCGTAAAGTTCTAGAACAGGCAAAACTAATCCATAATCAAGGACATCAGATCGGTGGTTGCCTGAGTGGAAGAGGAGTTAGGGCGATCGGTGGGAAAGGCAGATGGAGACTTGGGGGTATGGTAAATGTTTTTTATTTTGATTGTGCTGGCAATTACGCAGGTATGGGCGTTCATCAAAACTCACTGAATGGTGTGGCATCTGTGGAACTGCGTGGCAGTTTCTCAGAATTAAACATAGAATCACCATATGATCCAGCAATCCCACAACTAGGAATTTCCCCCAAAAGTACCAAAAACAGGGACTCAAACCAATATTTGCACACCCGTGTTCTTAGCAGCATTACTCACTGTAGCTAAAGGTGGAAACATCCCAAATGTCTAACCACAGATGAACAGATAAATAAAATGTGCTCTATACACACAAAAAAATCATTCAGCCTTAAAAAGGAATATAATTCTGATCATAATACAAAACAGATGAATCTTTTTTTAACTTTTTATTTTTATGTTAGAGAGAGAGAGTGTGAGCGGAGAAGAGAGGCGGAGGGAGAGAGAAAATCCCAAGCAGGCTCCACGCAGAAGTACAGAGCCCAACTGGGGCTCGATCTCACAAACCGTGAGATCATGACGTGAGCTGAAATCAAGAGTCAGACGCTCCACCAGCTGAGCCCTCCAGGGGCGTTAGTGTTTAATGAGGACCCAGTTTGGGAAGATGAAGTCGTTCTGGAGATGGATGGCGGTGATGGTCACACAGCTTTGCAAATTGTACTTCACGCCGCTGATCGGCAGACCTAAAAATGTTTGAAATGGTACATTTTATGTTATGTATATTTCACTACAAAAAACTTTTTTTAATGATTTTATTTATTTTTGAGAGAGAGAAAGAGAGAGAGGGAGACACAGACTTTGAAGCAGGCTCCAGGCTGTGAGCTGTCAGCACAGAGCCCGACGCGGGGCTCAAACCATGAACCGTGAGATCATGACCTGAGCCGAAGTCGGCCGCCTAACTGACAGAGCCACCCAGGCACCCCAGCAAAAAACTTTTTAACTCAACAAACCATGCCCTTAAACTGGGACACTTTCTTTTATGTTAAGTATGCCTGCATAAAAAGAATCTATGAAAAATTTAAGACATAAAACCATGGAGGTCAGAAAATATGCTGTATGTGTAACATGATCTTAATTTCATTTTTTATTTTTTAATATTTATTTATTTTTGAGAGACAGAGGATGAGGGGGGTGGGCAGAGAGAGAAGGAGACACAGAATCCGAAGCAGGCTCCAGGCTCTGAGCTGTCAGTACAGAGCCCAACTCGAGGCTCGAACCCATGAACCTTGAGATCATGGCCTGAGCTGAAGTCAGACGCTTAACTGACTGAGCCCCCCAGGTGCCTCTTCATTTCATTTTTTAAGTGTAAACACTCATAGAAAAAAGACTGCAAGGAATATAGCAAAAGGTTCGCTGTCATTCTCTCTGGGTCTTTCCGTGGAGTAGACATAACTTTCAA
Source organism: Suricata suricatta (assembly GCF_006229205.1). Lineage (NCBI taxonomy): Eukaryota > Metazoa > Chordata > Mammalia > Carnivora > Herpestidae > Suricata > Suricata suricatta. The sequence continues at coordinate 5,255,128 of NC_043709.1, forward strand.
AACTGGGGAAAGTGTTCATCTTAGGTAAAGGGTGTTCTTGCACGAGGCAGCATCCGCGGGGCGTGTGGCGAGAACACGCTCACGCCGGCGTCTGACACACGCTCACCCCTGCACCGCCCACAATGCTTCAGCAGTGCTGGCTGCACGGACGTCCTGTGCAGGGGACTTGGGACAGGCTCCACTGTGGTTTCAAGAGAATCTGAAGATCCAGGCCACTCCACGACTCTCTGCGACCAACTTCCCTTCTTGGCATGGTGGCTCCTCTTGAGATTCGGTCCTCGTGCAAGTGTCAGCTCCTGGGAGAGAGCTCCGCTGCCCGTCCCCACCGGTGCCCCCCCCCCCCCGCCACGGTCAGCTGTATCCCACTCCCCGGTCTCAGTCCTCCGCACAGCCCTCCTCTACCTCAGGCTTTTCCTGTTTCTGGTTGCTTGTCGGCCCCGTCAAATGGGCCATGAGCTCCATGAGGGCAGGGATCCAGCCTGGCCGGCTCATTCTATGTCCCCAGGACTCCACAGGGTGTGACACAAAGGAGGTGCTCGATAAATGTCCTTTGGCTCACTGGACCACCTGGCTGTTGTGGGCTCGCTCCTGTGCCCTGCACGTCACAGATGCGATCTTAGGAGAGCCTCATGCTTACTCGGTGAGGTAAGCGTTCTTGCTTTTAGCAGTGAAGACACTGAGTCACAGAGAGGTACCGTGGCTTACCCAAGGACACACAGCAAGTAAGCGACAGTGTGGATTCAAGTGTTCATCTGCTCTTTCCCTCTACCCCGCCGCTGAACATTTCAGACTGGGGGGCAGAGGGCAGGTCAAGGAACCTGGACAGAGAATCAAGAGCCCCCGGCTCCTTCTCATCCTGACTCTCACTGGCTGGATTGACCAAGGGCAAAATTTCCCATTCTTTCATTCATTCATTCATTCATCATTCCTGTGTGACCTTGGGCAAGTCACTTAACCTCTCTGGGCTACGCTGCACACCTGTAAATGAGGGTACTAGTGCCCACCTCCTCTGGTGGTGGTGGATTTACATGAATTAATATAGATCAAGTGTTTGGAACAAGGCCTGGGAAATGTCATTTGTTGATGGTGTCATCTCTTGGAGATGTCCCCAACCCTACATGCCGATTAATCAGGAGGCTTTGGCCTCAAGAGATGGAAGCCAACATAATTGTCTCAAGGATGGAAGGGATGGCTCAACCACGGCCTCACTGTCAGGCCCCTCCTTTTCCCTCCCCTCTCCTTCTCTGCCCTCTCTCTTCTTGTTCCCTCTCCATCTCTCCCTCTGCTGCTGTCTGACTGGTGGACCCACTCTCTCAGACCAGCTGTCTACACACCACAGTGACCCACATATCTGGACACCGGCCCTGCTGCTCCATGCCCACATAGGAAGTAGACACGCCCACCAGCCCATGTAGAGACTCCTAGGGAAGGCATCTGATTGGCTTGGCTTAATCACAAATCCCTGCCCGGACCAATTATGTGGCTGGGGGGGCGGGCCTGGGGTTCAAGAAATGGCCCATCTACCAGTGGGTCTTGGGTCTGGAAAGGACCCTAGGTGACCAGGGAGTCTAACTCACGTGCCCACCTTGACCTGAGGGGCAGACAGATCTATTAACCAATAAATCCTGGGTTTCAAGCTGAGCCAGGGCCGATGGTGGGGGACCAGCAGAGCCAAAGGGCCCCAGATCACCCACTCTGAGCCCCTGAGGACAGTGGTCCCACTGGCCAGTCGAGCTTCCCCATGGGGCACAGATGGAGATGCCAGGAGAAAGCAGGCAGTTGGATTCACTCCCCAAAACGCACTGGGTAGAACCTCTGAAGGCAGGGTATCCGAGCCGAGCATTGAGTCTGAGTGGGCCGGACATATGGGATGGAAGGGTACTGAGAGAGGAGGAAAGGTGCATGCTGCGGCTCAGAGGTGTGAGGCATCGTGGAAATCCACCAGGCAGGAGGCTGAGGTCTGCAGGGTCCCGTCTCCCGGGGTCTTGGGAGGATTTGCCCTGTAGGCAGCAAGGAGTGGAGAGGCCAGGTCCGCCTTTGGAAAACGGACTCCAGCCAGCCTGGAGGGTTGACTTTGCGCCTCTGTGGGTCACTCGGATGAGAGCTGGTGTTGTCTCAACCAGCCAGTGGCTGACGGGACAGAGAGGAGGGGTCACAGATGCAGAGCTGACAGGGCTTGGTGGGGGCGAAGCGAAGAGGAGACAGGAGCCACTCTCGGCGGAGGGGGGGCCTAAGGGCGGCTGACCTGGGCAGGGCGACTGGAGGTGCCTGAGGGAAGACAGCAGATCCGTGAGTCTGGGCCTCAGTTTCCTCATCTATAAAATGTGGAGTGGGAGTTGGGCCACCTCCAGGGTATGGGGGTGCATGTGAATCATATGACCCCTTGCTTTCACTTCTATACAGTCCCTTCCCCAAAGTGAGGCGTGGCCATCCTATACCGGGAAAAACGAGACTTTTTGCACCTGTTGGAAAGATGAGAGAACATAACATTAGGGGTACCGAAAACCAGCCCCCACGAGTTATGAACCGTAACAGTCTGTCCGACCACTACGTGAAAACCACTTTTGTCAATAGCAAAGCCAAAAAAATGAAAACCTTGTGACTTACAGAAAGGAGACCTCTTGTGCCTTTGCGGTATTATTAACAAGTAAAGGTTAAGAGTATGTCGTTGGGAGTCGTGCAGACCTTGGTTCAGATCCGCTGCTGCCGTTTGCTAGCTCTGCGGTCCCAGACAAGTGGCCGGAGTCTGTTCTCTCTGGTGGTTAGTGGGGGCTGGGGGGGTTCAGCCCCACGGATAGGATGAAATGGTACACATGTGCAAGGCACGCGGGGACACTAGAACACGGTAACCGTTGTCATCACCAGGAAGGAATGAATAAGGAGGTCAGGATATGCTGTGTGACCAAACACAGGTGGGTCATTTCAGAGAAGTCTCTGGAATGTGACCTGGAGGTGCCCAAAGTCCTGGGGACTGAAACCCCCATTTGACAGCTAGGGCTCCAGCCAAGAAACCCAAGTTGCAGGGCCCGGGGTCACAGAGGGATTGCAAGAGAGACTCCCCCTGAAGGTGAGAAGACGTGTGTGGCATGAACCCCATTTCTAATAGGAAAGAACAACAAAGCCTCAAAACTCATGGGATGACATTTGACGCTTGGAGAGAACTTTGTTTTCTCAAAGAGCTTTCGCCACTGTTATTAATCAAGAGACTTCTTGAGGATGTTTTCCTTTTTAAAGTAAGGTATTCTTTTGCTGAGGACTGGGGTCAGCGGGGAAGGCCGGGTGGCAGAGGCTGTGTGTGTGTGTGTGTGTGTGTGTGTGTCTGTGTGTGCACTGTAAGCCTCCTCTGCCTCCTTTCTTCCTCAAACTTCTGCAAGGCGCCACCAGGGGGAGCCAAACGGACCGAGGACCGCGGTCCTGCCGGCCCAGCTTCCAGAAGGTCAGAGAGGATGGGGGTGGCCAGGAGAGCCAGCAGTGGGATTCACTCCCCCAAACCCCATCAAATAGCCAAGGAATCTTTATCCACTCCCTGAGCAATGTGAATTCTCAGTTAAGTGATGCTTGTCTGGTTTCTTTGTTCATTCATTCAACAATCATTTTCTTAGACGCGTGCTGGGAGCTGCCAGATGCAGATGGGGGGAGAGCCCCGTCTTCGGGAACCCCCAGTTTGGGAAGAGGGATACATGAGACCCAAGTGAGCCAGACTCACGGGGACAGCAGGCCCCAGGTGTGGGGGAGCCCCGAGGAGGCCCTACACCCTGCTAGGGAACAGGAGTTGGTGTGGGCAGAGAAGGGTGAAATTTGTAAAGAAGAGCATAGAGGGTGTCTCCAGCAGAGGCGGCGCCCAGGCAAGGGCGCAGGGGCGCGAGGGCGGGACTCCGCGGGGGGCCCTCTTGGCCTGCGGTCCGGCGAGGCTGGGACTGCCGCGGGTGCCTTGTTAGCTGCACAAAGCGTTCGGGGCTTGCTCGGAAGGCGATGGGGAGCTATGGAGTGTTCCCTCCCAAAGTGACTTGACAGGTTCACCCCTGGACCTCCACTCTCCTAGCTCAGTTTGCAGAGGCTGCGAGGTACCCCTGGCCGGAGCCCAGGCATGCCTGTTCTCACCCCGGCCAACCACCCCGCCCCCCCGGCTGCCACTGTCTCCGGGGACAGCTCTCAACCACATCACCATCACACGTGCCGCGCTTTTACAGTTTTCAAGGTACTTCCCGAACATTCACTCCTCCATCCCCACCTTCTTCACATTCTCTCGACCATCAGGAAAATATCCTTCTCCTGTTTTGTGCCCAACTCCAGGGTCTCAGACGCCTCCCGACTGACCCAGGAGCAGAAGTGAGCACTCGTTTGTCTGCCACCACCTTTCATGCGTTGGTGGGGGCTGACAAGCCTGTCTCCTCTCCACCCCCCTCCCCTGCTCGCTGGCTCCTCCGCACCAACCACCATCTCCTCCTGCAAAGAACCATGTCTTCTCCATCTGCACACCTGACCCCCGACAGGCTGGGGACTAGAACTTGGTGTGAGTGACAGCTGCCCCCGGGTTGGGGTGTCACAGTCTAAAAAGCTGTCACCCTGCCTCCATTGCCTCCTTGATCGAGGGCCGGGGGGGTGGGGGGTAAAGCCTGGAAGAAAATGCCTCTGCTGCCATCAAGCTTGGCAGGCACCTGGCCGGGAGCAAGGGGCCCCTTTATTATTTTTTTTTAATTCGTTATGGTTTTTATTTATTTTTGAGAGACAGAGTCAGTGTGAGCAGGGGAGGGTCGGAGAGAGAGGGAGACACAGAGTCTGAAGCAGGCTCCAGGATCTGAGCTAGCTGTCAGCACAGAGCCCGATGCGGGGCTCAAACCCACAAACGTGAGATCATGACCTGAGCTGAAGCCGGACGCTTAACCGACTGAGCCATCCAGGCGCCCCTGACCAGGGTCTTTAAAAGACATTGTTTCTGGTCACTTACCGTCCCCTGCAAAAGGACCTCGCCTTCAAACTCACATTTCTTGCCCTGTTCTTGATGCACAAAAGCATGTGCGTTTCTGAGGGAGCTTCTCCCCGCCAGAAACCCAAAGCCCTCCAGTTGGGAGGAGGTCAAAATAAAGCCTACAGAGATAATGGGGTCTCCCAAATTAAGCCACCAGACAGGAGCAAGCATGCAGAAGGAAATGTCCGGAGTCAGAGGGCTGGGGCTTAGAGGCAGAGAGCATTGCTGGACAGCCATAGCTGACTCCTTCTGGCCCCCGACATGGGGGGACCCTTGGCCTCAGCCACCAGGCCAGTGCCATGAGCTATTTGTGACACAAAGTCAGATTGGGAGTAAGGGTGCCTGGACACAGATTTTAAATGTCCAGAATTGTAGTTGATTGTCTACAGCAGGTTGTGTGAGTGTGCAGGGATGCGTGGTGTGTGTGTGAGAGAGCACGTGTCTGTATGTCTGAGGGTAGTGTGTTGGGAGGGGTGTGTGTGTGTGTTGGGGGCGGGGAAGGGAGCGGTATGGAGAGGAAAGCGAGTCGCAGACTGAGACGGGCAGAGTGGACAAAAAGAGGAAAGCCTTGTCTTTGAGCCTGGCCTGGAGAGCAGGAGAAGAAAAAAGGAGCTCTTATTGGTGGTTGTCAAGGAGATGGGCCTTGGGGTTTGCTGAACTTTCTTCCCTTAAAGCGTCCTGCCTGGGGCTGAGAGGGGCCATTTATTTCCAGCTGCGACTCCTGGGTGGGGGTCTCTGTCGAGGCCCAAAGGCCGACCAGTGTCAGGTGCAGATCCCAGGGCCAGACCAGAGCAGTGCTTGGGTTGGAAAACGGTCCTGTTCCTCGTGCCCCCAGCTCATCCCTGCCGGAGCCTGAAAGGTCAGGCCTTAGATTGGCGGCGCCCAGACCCAGACCGACCGCAAAGCGGCGTTGTCCCCAAAGAGCTTTCTAGGCGTCCCTTCCCGACGCAGATGGCAGATGCTGCGGCTGTCCTATGACAAGCACAGTATGAGCCTCTGTCCTTAGGGGAGTGGCAAAAAGTTCATTTGTTTTGAACGTATCCTCACAATTTGTTTCCTTTCTGGCTTCCTAGCCCCCACATTGCCCGTGCTTGTCACACAATAAGTGCTCAATAAACATTCACCCAATGGATGAGTGCACAATTCTGCTTTGAGTGGTTCCATTTCTTTCACTACAAATGGATGTCCCCGGGCCCTTCTCAACCTCTGAGGGCCGATTGGTCCCTTCCTCTCCCTAGAGGGTGCGTGGAGGAGAGGTGGGGGTGCTGCCGCCGGAGGGGCGGTCACCCCGACAACTGGGGCAAGGGGGAGGGGGGACAGGGACAG
>NC_043709.1:5261522-5338017 GCF_006229205.1 Suricata suricatta
GCCCCGGCGGCGCTCGCTGGGACCGCGGGCGGGAGGGAGTGGGGACCCCGGAGCCCGACGGGCGCTCCCCCAGGGGAGAGGGGCGTGCGGGAGCGCGGACGCCCGGCGGGGCGACGCAGAGGAGGGGAGCCGGGCACCGGGACCGGCCTGGAGAGAAAGCGGGTGGGGGAGGTGGGGGGCAGAGGGACGGTCGGACAGGAAAAGAGGCACGGAGGGAACACACAAAAGGGCACAGAAAGAATCCCAGAGAAAAGACGGACGCTTGGAGCAGGGAGGAGGCCTGAGGGAGAAGGAGGCACATGGGCCGCTGGAAAGAAAAGACAGATAAAGGGAAGGACTAAGGGATGGGAAGGAGGAGAGCAGAGGAGAGGTGGAGGCAGAGGGACAGCAGAGAAAGAGACGGAGGACTAGAGGTGGGAGGGGAAGGAGGGAGCAAGACAGACTGATGGCAGAGACAGAAAGATGGACGTGGCTGGAAAGCGGTGGACAGATGCACAGTCCGACAGGAATGTGGGGACACAGGGACTGACACAGAGGGAAGGAGATGGATAGGAACCAGAGGGAGGAGAAGCCAGACTCGGGACAGGGGGGAGGAGGCCCTGGAGAGGGAGGCAGGAGGCGCTGGAGAAGGGAGCCCGCGCATCCAGAGCAGCAGGGCACGGGCTGGGGCAGGCAGCAGGGGCTAGCCCAGCGGAAGGGCGCCCCTGGATTCCTCGGGGCCCTCCCGTGCGCCCACTCCTTCCCCTGCGGCTCTCTTAGTTGTCTGGAAGGAGGGGCTGTCCTGCCTCTTCTGCTCCCGCTCTCCTTGGCTTTCTCTGGACACCCCCAGGCGGCCACGCTGGGCTCCCTGAAGTCTGTTTGCTGGCACGGGAATCTATTCCCGGCAGTCGCATCCTGAGTAGGGATGCCAGGCCATTTCAACTACCCCACGGGTGTGGCCCACAGGAGCTGGGCCCTGCTGTCCACACCCCCCTGCGCTGCATCTGTAGGTGTCTGTCTCCGACTTTCGGGTCCTTCACCCTCTGTTTAGCTGCTTCCGCATGTGCCTCTCTCCACCTCTCTCCCCTCCCCTCTCTGTGTCTCTGTGTCCCACCCCTGGAAGCCCTGTGCCTGAGACAAACCAAAGTCAAAGCAAACAGCTGGTGATGGAAAGGCTGGGCTGCGCTCTCGAGGGGGGTCCCCAGCCCTGGGCACGGAGCAAGGCCCAGACCGTGGGAACAAATGGTCCCTGTCCCCAGCGCCCACACAAAGACATGTTTAGATGTGTTGGGAGGTTCCCCCCCAGCCCCTTGGCTAACATTCATCCATTTCCATCCCCATGAGGATACCTGCTTAGGTCAGAGATTAGGGAGAAGGGGCGAAAGGGGCTCCAGATCCACATTTCCCTCCCCTCATTCCTGGGCACTGACCCTTGGGTCGTGCATCTGTAGCCCTGTTTCCCCTGCTGGTCCTAACTCGGAAGTGGCCCCAGCCCTCCCACTGGAAGGGTGCAGACTGGCCCTCCTCGGCCTCTGGCTTCCTGCCCCCGAGGCTGTGCTCTCCCTGCATGGGGGTCCCCGTGCCGTCACTTCCCAGGAAGGGGACGCTCTGCTGGCCTGGTGTTCCTGCTGGCCCCCGGCCTCCTACACCCGCTGCTCCCCAGCTCCCGTGGCACCTTCCTTGGAGCAGCTGACCTGAGCCGATCTCACCAGCCTGAGAAAGGACACCCCTGCTGTGTGTGTCGCATGCACGTGTGCAGAAGTGTTTCTGTTGTGCTTCTTGCCGATGCCTCTCTTCCTCCGGGGGAGGCTGGAGCCCTAGGGACTTGGAGAGGAGCTTTGTCCTCCTAGAGAGCCCCTCCCCCCTCCCCCCCTGCACAGATTTAGAGCCCCAGTGCCAGCCAGGGGAGTAATCCGGAGTGGGCAGTCTTTAGAACCAGACCATCTAGGGTAAGGCTGGAGTCATAAAGGGAGGGAGTCACCCCAGGACTTCCCCAGGCTTGCCCCTGGGTGGCTGCCCTCGGGGTAGCTGCCGAGGGTTCCTTTTCTGCCCTTCTGGGTCCTTCTATGTGTCCATCTGTATTTTATTCAAAGGTTGGAAGTCACACAGCACATAACAAGTTCTAGCTCTGTGTCTGTGTCTGAGCTCTGTGTCCCTAACTGAGCTCTGTGCTGGGGGGGGGGGGGGGGGGGGGGGGGGGGGGTGTATATACACAGAATCTATTTTGCCTTATTTTGGTCAACAGCTATTTCAGACGGAAGGTGTATGTTGGGGAGGGAGGTGAAGAGTGTCCAAAGCTCTCAAAACCCAGACTGCACTTGGGTTTGGAAGTTGGAATCTGAGAACTATGGTCGCCCCTTGGTTTCCGAGATGGAGAGGAGAGGGGATGGGGGGGTCAGAACCGTGGAGGAGCGGGCGCAGCCCCACTGAGGATGCGGCCTGGGGTGCGGAAGCCGGAAGGCGGGTGAAGAGTCCTCTATTTTCACAGTCGGGGGGGGGTGCTGAACGGAATCAGGTCAGCCACCTGAGCCTCCGGCTTGGCCTCCGTTCATTGCCCTATCCTAGCCTTGGTTTCCCCACCTGTAACCCAAAGGGGTTGGATTTAAATTCCCCCAAGAGCCTTCTGGGTTTAAATTCTAGAACAAGGGGAGTGGAGGAGGGTGGGGGCCGTGCTTGTGGGGAGATCAAGACGGCCAGGGAGACTTTCCCGGCAGTGCTCCTGCACTTGGCTTCGTCGCACTCCTAGCAGGAGAAATGGACTGACCCGATGGGATTGTGGTGAAAATAAATGGGGGCCAGCCGTTAGGTAGCACTGTGTCTGGTGTCTGCCCCCGAAATGCTGCCAGCCAGGTTGTCGTGTGGTGGCTGGTACTGCTCACTGCCCCACGGTCAGTGGGAGGTGGGAGGCAGAAGGCCCTTGCTTCCCCCCCACTCCATTCCTGGGGCCACACCTGACCAGATGCTTCCCCCTCCCCCACAGGGGCAGTTGACGTGGACGAGTGCTCGGAGGGCACAGATGACTGCCACATCGATGCCATCTGCCAGAACACGCCCAAGTCCTTCAAATGCCTCTGCAAGCCAGGCTACAAAGGGGAGGGCAGGCAGTGTGAAGGTGAGCCCAGCCCGGCCCTCCCACCCGGACCCGGCGGCCACCATGGCTGCCACCGCCCCGTTGGAATGCCAGCCCCGGGGCGGGGGGGAGGGAGCTGCTTCTCCAGGACCCCCACCCCCCAGGTGCCAGCAGCACGGGCCTCACTCGGCCTGGGGAGGGAGACTGGGGGCTTCTTGGGAACCTGGACTGCTTTCCTGGAGGGAGGAGTTTGGAGGCATGGGGTACCGAACTCACCCTGGAACTGAAACTTGGGTTTGGCTTTGTTCTCAGTGAGATGAAGTGTTGAATGATACAGGCTCCTTCAGTCCCTGATTGGTTCTGTGTGGGGGTAGAGGCCTGGGGTGACCCTCCACCAGGTCCCTAATTAGAACCTCATATGGCTTGTAGCTTCCACAAAAGACCTGTCTAGGAGCCCCCCTTGGCCTGTGGGGGCGGGCCCGGGTGCCAGAGCTTGGGCATAGATGTCCATTTGTGCTCTGCCCATCTGTCTGCCCAGCTTCCCCTTCCCTGCTGGCATGACTGTCCAGCACTGACACTGCCTCCCCCAGAAAGCCAGAGAAAGACGCACAGCTCTGGCTGTCTCTGGAGCCAGGACGCTCCAAACCGGATGGACCCCATGGGAGCCTCTTTCAGGGAGGGTCTGAGTCTGAGGCTCCAGGGAAGCCCATCATCAGGGAGCTGGACACAGCTGGCTCCATGCCCCATGCGCACCCCCAGATGTGAATCATTGATCCAAATCTTCCCTGCCGGCCCCCACTTTACAGATGAGGAAAGCTGAGGTGCAGAGAGAAACAAGCCCCCACGGCCCACAGGGCACGGCAGGTACTAAACCCCAGGTCTCTTGGTCACCGCTGCCCGGCTCCCTGGCATCTGGCCTTCTTCTCCCCAAACCCTACCGGCTTCCTTTTGCAAAGTGTAAAAATCACGTCAGGAAAGCAGCCCGGGAGAATCAGACGTCCCTTCTGTATCAGGCTTCACGGGCCCGAGCTTTGTCTGAGGTGCGGCCACGCCTCCTTGGGGTGCTGACACCATTCACCCACCTCCGTCGTTGGGCGTCTCCTGAAGGCTGAGCGCCGGGGACATGACGATGTTCTGGATCGTGCCTGGTTTGGCCAGATCTCCAGCCTTGTTTGGGGCCCAGAAGCCTGAGCGAGGGGCTGGCACCTCCCCACCGACCTCTGGAAGGAGGCCAGGCTGGAGGCAGATAGAGCAGGTCACCAGCAAGAAGCCTGGTGGCACGGGCCGGCCCCCCCTGCTGGCAGGGCCTGGGAGTTCCAAGTGGCACGTGTGAGGCTCTGCGTGACCATTTTCTGACTTTCTGTTCCCCGCTCCAGGCCCAGAGCTCTAGCGAGGGACGGCCGAGGGCAGCCCTCCATCTCTGCTTGTTTAAGCCACGGACCCAACCTGGTCCTCCTCCAGCCCAGCTCCTGGGGCTTCCCTCCTGCAGCCCCCCCCCCCCGCCCCAGAGGCCCACACCTTGTCTCCCACCTGTCCCCCTTGAGTCCGGCTTGAGCTCTCCACCCTGCTTGAGGCCAGGTGGGGAGTTAGACTCGCCGGCTCAGTGTAATCGTGGAAAAGGAGGCGGCTTGGAAACGGGCTTCTGAAACGGCCAGGGGCCTCCCTGTCTCTCCAGCCTCTGCCTCTCACCTCCTGAAACCCTGAATAGCACCTGTGTCCCGGCCAATTCCTAAGCAGGCTTTAGATTCGCCTCCTCTGGGAAGCCTTCCTTGATACTTTCACTTCTACACAATTGCACACACGCACACAGCTACTTTAAGTCTCTACTCTGATCCCAGAAGCCCCTGGGATTTTCTCCATCATAGCACTTCTGGCTTCGGATTGTAATTAAGCATATTGTTCTCCCACTGAACCATGAGCTCACTTACTGAGGGTTGGCCATGGACTCAGCACTGGGGCCTCCACACTGAAGCTGCCGAACTTGGGCTCACAGCGAGTCCCTAGATGGCCTTTCGGGTCTGTCCCCATATTCCCAGCCCCTGGGCCAGAGCCTGGCATGAACATGGGTGTGCAGAAAATGTTTAGTCTGAGTTGGCTGCCTTTTGCCCAGCCTAGAGGCCACATTAGAAGAGCTGCCCACAGAGGGGCCGTGGGGGGGGGGGCGGGGGCTGGGAAGCCTGGCGTGTGGGTCCATGTGGGAACTCAGTTTTGCCGTGGTGTTGTCTCCACCCTGTCTGATGAGAGAGGGGAGCGAGAGCAGGCCTGGCCTCTGCATGGGAGCATTGCAGCTCCCCTCTGATGTGAAAGTCTAGGTGGTCATTTGCCCTCCTGGGCCTCAGTTTCCCCTTTGGTTCTATGGGCACCGGAAGCTGTCCTGAGGATCGAATAAAATGCAGTGCAGGGTTCCGCGGGCCTGCCCAGCGGTGCCTGGCTCACAGTAGTCACTCAACGCACAGTGTGTGCTCGGGAGGCAGATGTGGTTCCGTTACTGTCACTGTCGCCATCACCGTCATCTGTTTTCAGCACCTCTCAGTGGCTCTGGCTGTGAGGGGAAGTGTGAGCAGACTCACTTAATGACATCTTGAATGGAGAAGACCTTTGAAAATGGTTATGTGCGGCCTGCCCCGGAGGTGATAATTAGTGCAGCCTTGCCCCCCTCCCCTCTGGGAGCTTTGGGTCCGGGCTGGGCTGCATGAGCTGAAATTACATCTCAGGAGAATTTTGTTTTTTCTTAATTTAAAGTAGGCTCCGTGCCCAAGGCAGGGCTTGAACGCACGGCCCTGAGATTAAGAGGGTCACATGCTCTGCTAACAGCCAGGCTGGCACCCCTCCATCAGCGGAAATTCTCAGTGACCAGGGCCATAGCGGTGGTAAATCGGAACCTGCTGAGTTGCCAATGTAACAGAAGAATAACTGTTCAGAACCAAGAGGATGCCCTTTGGCCACTCACTCCCCAAACCCTCTGGGTGGTCACTGTCCCCCTTGCACTAAGGTCTCATCCCCGAGGACAGTCATCAGTCCGAATTGGTGGAACCTTCCGGAGTGTTCCCCCAAGGGCCAGCAGATGCCCGCCAGCTTCCCCAGGAGGACTATGCAGGCTTCTGGAGGCTTTGAAATATGGGAGGAGGGGGACAGGGGGTGGGGGGCTGCTGGCAGGTCACACGCAGCGGTGGCCTGAGGGATCTTGGAGATCATCCGTATGTTCATTCGCTTCCTCGGTTTACAGATGGGGAAATGGCGGCCCGAGGAGACAGGGGTCTGTCCTGAGCTGGGACCAGAGCCCAGGTTTGGTGGGCCCATTTCCCACCCTGTATTCTGCAAGTGGTTATTGCTAACTGTGGCTCCCTGCTCTGAGAAGAGGGAATAAACAGTCAATATTCAGTTGGGCACAGTGGTTGAAGCCCGGACTTTGGGGCCAGACTTCTTGGGTCCAAATCCTGCCTGTGTGGCCTGGGTGAGACTCCGTCTGTTTGTGTATATAGCAGAGATCATAATAATATCTACTTCCTAGAGGTTGTGTGAGAATGAGATGTGTTAATGTATGCTTAGCATTTGAACGCAGCCTGGTACATAAGACACGCTGAGTGAGCTTGACCTGCTGTTCCTATGATGGCGATGGTGCTGGCGCTGATGGTAATGATGGTGGCGGTGGCGATGGTGGTGCTGGGGAAGAGGATGTCCGTGATGACGGTGGGGATGATGGTGACGCTAATAATGACGGTGGTGATGGCGATGTTGATAGTGATACTGATCGTCATCATGTTGGTGATGTGGATGCTCTCGTGATAATGTCGATGATCGTAATGTTGTTCGCTATATGAACAGGGGTGAAACTCTGTCTCTTTCCAATAGCTCCCAGGATCTGGAATGGCTGGGAAATGGGGCGGTCGGCTCACAGACTAGTCTGATAAACCGTATGCATGTCTCCACATCCTCAAAGAGATGGAGAGGTGCACCTCACAGCCCCCTCCAGACAGCCATTCTGCTTCACATAAAACCTGTTTCTCTCCCTGGACCCTTTCCTCTTGGGTCCTGAGCGGGTATGGGGCGTGCAGAGGCTGGAGCTGGAGTCTTAGGGTCATGGGCACCCCGTCCTGCCGATCTGATAGCCTTCGTTGCTTACGGTGATGGGCATAGAGGACAGATTCCCAGCAAAGCTGAGAATGTGCCCGGAGAATGTGGCTTCCACAGTCTCACTCATTCAAGGGAAATGGAGCCAGGTTATGGGGAGCCCTGTGTGGGGCTGACTGAGCCCCTTACCCCCTTAAATGCTTCCCACTGAAGCTGCTGCTGGTCATGGAAACTTCTTTGGCGAACCCAGCACCTGGGGCAGCCTGACCCTCTGCCCTATTCCCCAAGGCCGGTTTCTTACCACCCTTTCAGGACCATCTTGCCGTGTGGCCAGTGCACGCGTGGTGGTGAGCGGGCTTCCCCATGCTCAGCCGTGTCTCAGTCATGCCGCAGAGCAACCGTGAAGCCCTGTGTGGTCGGCTGAGCCCTGGCAGGGGGCTTGCCGAGGCCAGGCTGAGGTGCCTCCCACGGTCCTGCAGGCCTGGGGCTAAATCTGTGTTGTCCTGATGATTTGCATCTGGACAGAATCTCCGGGAACTGGAGGTTCACTCATGGATGCACGGGTTGGAAGGGACTTGATCTGGCGTGCAGGGCAGCCCCCATGTCTTGCAGAAGATCGGCTCTCTCTGTTGCCCTCCCCAGACCCATACACACCTCAGCTTTGGTCCGTGTCACCCTGAATTTACGTTTCCCTGCGTCTCCTCCTGGAATGAGGGCTCCCCAAAGGCAGGGTCCATGACCCGTCCTGCCCCATTCCCTGGAAGCCACTGCCCGGCACAGGGCTTGGAAGGCACCTGTTGGGCAAAATGGAGGATGGATGAGTTCCAGCAGTCACCTCCTCTGGGAAGCCTTCCCTGCTGCCCGTGTCACCTGTGAGCATCCCCCCAGAGCACCTGTGGCCTGGGTGGCAATGACCTGCATGGCTTCATGCAGGGCTGGGTCCAGCGCCGGTGTCAGTGGCCAGCAAGTGACTATTATAAACCCAGGCACGCCAGGAAAGGCCGGTCGGGCGTGAGGAAGCTGAGGCCCGAGAGGGAAGAGGCTAGTCCAGGCCGGGTGTGGCGGGGAAGGCGGGCGCGGGGAGGTCAGTCTGCCCGGTCACCCAGCTGAGAAGCAGCAGGGCCTGGACCCGATCCCAGCCGGCCATCGGGTCCCGGCTGCGGGCCAGGCCCTCACAGCCTGTCTGAACAAAGTGGAAAGAGCTTCTCAGCTATGGAATCTTAGAGGAGGCTGCGGAGACCTGTTCTTACATTCACATCCGCCTCTGCTGCCGCCAGCTCATCTGAGCGAGGCCCCGAGGATCCGAGGGTCTTGAGCCCACCAGGCATCGCAGGGCTGAGAGAAGACATCCCTCAGGCTGAGCCCAGCACTCAGCTCTTCACTCTGAGCTGCTGTCCCTCTCCACCCGTCCCTCCCTGGCCACATCCCACTGTCACTCTTTTTTTTACTTCTCACACTTGCCAGCTCCTTCCGACCCCAGGGCCTTTGCACATTCTATTTCCCCTGCCTCTTTTCGTTTAGCTAAGCCTACGCATTCCCCAACTCACCAGACTCCTGCGCGCTGGCCTCCTGGTCTGAATTAGTCAGGCCTGTTTAGGCCCGTTCTGCGGAGGGGGCAGGCCGGGGGCGAGGAGGGGGTATGGCATCCCCTTTAAACGCTTCAACTCATTTAACCTTAATTGCTTTGTTTTCATAGACATTTGCTAAGGAAAAGGACCAAATTATAGCTTGAATTGGGTCTTACTAATCTTAATTAAAAGCTCTCGTTTATAATCAGGACCAGACCCCAAATGAGGAGAAAACCGCCCTCAAATGGCTTGTTTAAATAACTAAGACCCTCTTGATAACCACTGTTTAGTCTAAACTAGCAGTGCACATCACCCCTTCTATGTGTACTTAATTTTTTAGACTATTTATTCAAGTCGTTTATTCCACTTGCAAGTTCCAACTCGGGCCTTTTCCAGAATGCTATAATTAAAACTCTTAGGGGAAATAACTTTTTGTTTTGGCCACAGAAAATCAAATATATTATTATTTCCCCCTTTTTTGTGTGTGTGAGAAGGAAAAAAAAGACAACCTTATGGGCATCGGAGATCACAAAATTAGCATGTATGTAATGAATATAAATAGCCATTTCCTGAATTTTATATCCCCAGGGTATACTTGTCAGTCACTGAAGTTAGGTAGATTACAGGGCACGCTATTAAGCATTTTAGCAAAACTCCTAATAACACCCCCAGCGATCCATTTAGTTTAACATCAGGGAAAAAAAAAATCTTAAAACCAATTGGCCTTCTTAGGAAATAATGTCTACGACCTTATTAAATCATTTTCCTCCGTCATTATTGCCCACTTTATTGGAACTCCGGATAAAATTCTGCTTTTTGGGAGGTCAGGAAAGGCAGTAGGAGGTGGGCTGGGGGTGGGAGCAGCCTTGGGGAGGGGAAATTCTTCCTCAAGTCTTAAAACGTGCAATTATGCGTGCTAACGTGTGCCCCACTGAAGATGAAAGCTCTCTCGTCCAGCAGACCAGCAGGCAGGAAGAAGTCAGACGGGACTTAAAATTCCAAGTTGCTGTCAGCCAGCAATTAGACAGCACTGCTCTGGCCACTGGTCCCAGCTCTGCTGCAGGGCTGGGGTGTCCTGGAGCCCATGTCCGTTTTCAGAGGGAAAAATGGTTAGGCACTGGAGGCAAGCTGGCCTCCGCCGAGCCTCAGTGTGCCCATCTGTAAAATGTGTGCGCTGGGTCAGATTCAGTTTGCCACTGAGAATGTTCCCGGAGCGCCTACTCTGAGCCAGGCTTGGTGCTGGGGCCAGGACAAATTTTCCTGACCTCCCTGGTCAGGGGGACGAGACAGGTTGGGAAAGAATGTAACAGGGTGTGAGAGCACAGCAGTGGAGTGCAGACCAGACTCTGGGGGTGAAGAAGAGAAGTGTGGATCTCCCCCGGGGAGGGGGGTGGGGAGGAATGAGAAAGGCTCCCTTGGAGAAGCGTTTATGCGGCTAAGTCAGGGACTCAGGGACGCAGATGCTCCTCCCAGCCTGACGGTGTGAAGGGGTCTGGAGCACGGATGCAGAGGCCTTTTTCGGTCTTGGCTGACTCAGTGAGTCCAGGAGGCGACTTACCCTTCCAGAAACCTCGTTCCATATCCAACCAGTCAGAATCATGGCACCTGCCTCCCAGGAAGGATTTGAGCAGAGGCGAGGGGAGGCAGAGCCGCCGTGCTGTGGCCGAGAGTGTGGTGAAGACAGCCCAGGGCCTGCGTGTCGTACTTTCTGCCTCTAAATCCCCATTTCTCCTCAGGTCCCAGGGTCTCCGCCCCCACCCCACCCCCAGGCGGCAGGCCCCTCTCTGCCCCTTCCTCTGGGCTCTCTCTCCTCCTCTTGGCTGCTTCTTATTACAGTGGCTGTATTTGTGTTTCCATCTGAGGAATGCTAACCAGAAAAAACCATTATTTCTAAGAAAATAAACTGCGGGTCTGCCGGCCTTTGGATGCTACTGAAATGGATGATGGCCGTCCCCCAAGGCCTTGAGACAAAGAGGACCAGAGGGCTCCTGTGTGCACGGGCAAGGTCATGGGGCCTCGGAGGGGCTCCGAGGGGGTCCTCCAGATGGGCCGGGGCTGCAGACCGGGCAGGAGAGAGTTGAAAACCCCAGCCGGCCGGCTTGGACTCCGGCCTGGCCAGCAGCAGCAGCCGGAGCTGATCGCTCCCTGCCAGGCTCCAGAATGTTCGTTCCCCAGGAGCCACCATCCTTTGGTCTGGAGCTCCTGCTCCTCGAGGCAGGCCGGGCATGGGTCCGTGGAGAACTGGATACCGGTCCTGTGTGACCTTGGGCAGGTCTGTGGGCTGACTGCAAAGTTCAGGGGCAGAGCCAGGAGAGCCCAGGTCCCTTCGGGCCCCCAGAGCGGGCAGCGCCTTCTTCAGGGTGCCGCTCACCACGGGGACACCTACTGCTGGCTTAGTCTCTGGCACTGGCAGATGGGCTCGGGCTGGACTGTTCGTGCCCTGTCCCTTCGCCCCGGCAGCCCCGAAGACAGGCCCAGGCCTGGCCGCTGTGCTGGCGGGGGAGGCTCTCCTCATAGGAGATGGGTCCTTCTGTGCCTGGGTCATCGTCCCTCGTCAAGCTGGCGGCCACTTGTGCCGGGGTCTGGGCTGAGGGTGGGGGGCCAGGCTGGGGAGGGAGCGGGGGAGGGGGTGGGGCAGCTTGATCCTCAGCAAGGACCGTGGGCCCTGCCCTCCTTGGTCACTGAGACTGGGAAATTCTCCAGATGAGTGTGTGAAGGTTGAGGCCAGCCTGCCGAGTTCCAGCACTGGCTTTGCCCCTTACTAGCTGGGTGATCTCAGGCAAGTCACCTAAGCCCTCTGAGCCTTAGTTTCTTGTTCTGTGATAAGGGAAGTTAAGCCTCCCAGCTTGAGGGGTGAGCCGCTTGCAGTTAAGGTGATGTTTGGTGCAGAATTGCCGCTGCTTTCGCTGCTTATGTTGGAGAGAAACCCCACGGGGGATTTGGAGCGAAAGAAGGAGAGCGATCCGTGCCCAGCCAGCGTGGGCCTGCCCGCGGCCTGAGCCTCTGAGGTCAGAGTCTTGGGTTCAAGTTGCTGTCAGCCCCTGACTTGCTGATAAGATTCAATTCCCTCGCTGGGCTCCGTTAGCCCTTTATAGAGCCCAGTGGGTGCATCAGAGGGGCCCCAGTGTGCTGGCTCACCGTTCTGAGCACTGGCCCTGGCTTTGTGGCACCTACGTGTTTCTGTCTTCCCGTTGAGTTCAGAGGTGGCCAGGCCCGGGCAGCAGCCCCTCAGAGCCACCAGTGTGGAGTTTAGAGTTTCTTCTCTGCCTTTTGCTAAGGGGACAGGAGAATGACCGTGCCTCTAATTGGCAGAGGGGAGGGCACGTGGGTGGCTCAGTCAGTTGAGTGTCTGACTTCGGCTCAGGTCATGATCTGGTG
Organism: Suricata suricatta; assembly: GCF_006229205.1. Lineage (NCBI taxonomy): Eukaryota > Metazoa > Chordata > Mammalia > Carnivora > Herpestidae > Suricata > Suricata suricatta. The sequence goes on from NC_043709.1 coordinate 5,273,589, forward strand.
GTTCATGGGTTCGGGCCCCATGTCGGGCTCTGTGCTGACAACTTGGAGCCTGGAGCCTGCTTCGGATTCTGTGTCTCCCTCTCTCTTCTCTCCACCCCCGACCTTGTGTTCTCTCTGTCCATCAAAAATAAATAAACACTAAAAAATTTTTTTTAATAAATAATAATAATTGGCAGAGGGGGTTGGTGGGGGCCTCAACTCTGGGCCGCCCAGGGCCCCTCTTCACTTCTGTCTGAACATTCCGACTGGTCAGCTTTCCCTTGACCAGGTTCAGTATCCTTTAGGCTTGATGTCGGAGCCTGGGAAGAACCCCCGGCAAAGATTTTGGGGTGTTTTGGGGGGAGCAGGGGAATAATCCACCACCCCTTGTCCTTTGGTTTGGTAGAAAAATTTCTCCTAGGGCCTGGGAGCCACACACCCACCGGGAGCCCACACCAGGCAGGTGGTACTGAAGGCTGATTCAGGAGGAGCACCCTTCCGGTGTCCCCGTGTCCAGGCAGAGCCCCAGGGACCCAGCCAGCACAGCAGATGACAGCAGTGGTGGCATTAATGTTTTAAAAATTGTAAACAGGGGCGCCTGGGGGGCTCGGTCGCCGAAGCATGCAACTTCGGCTCAGGTCATGATCTCACAGTTCTGGGTTCAAGCCCCACGTCAGGCTCTGTGCTGACAGCTAGCTCAGAGCCTGAAGCCTGCTTCAGATTCTGTATCTCCCTCTCTCTCTGCCCCTCCCCCGCTAGCACTCTATCTCTGTCTCAGCAAATTAAATAAGCATTAAAAAAATTTTTAATGAATAAACATTTAAAAAATGTTTAATTGTAAACAGCTTTATCGAGATATAATTCACATACCATGCAATTCATTCATCTGAAATGTACCTAACAGTTGGGTGCTTTTTAGTGCATTTACAGAATTGTGTACCTATTGGCACAGTCAACTTCAGGACCTTTTTGTCGCCCCAAAAAGAAACCCTGTACCCCTCAGCCACCACTGCCCAGCCCCCCAACCCAAGAAAACCACTAATCTACTCTGTCCCCATAGATCTGCCTTTTCTGGAGACTTCATACAAATGGACTCTTACGATACGGGCTTCTTCGTGACTTAGGCAGCATTCAATTTGAGATCACGTGGCCCGGCCCCCTCTCCGGCCCCGCTCATGTTAGCAGTGTGACCCTAGGCAGGGGAGGTACTATGTCCAAGTCTTGGTTTTGCCTGCTGCAAAATAAAGATGTGGGTGCGCACCTCTCAGTGTGGGGGTATGTGAAGGGTCTGGCTGCGCCCACACCTTGTGGGGCTCGGTCAACGGAAGCTACACTCAGGACGACTGTTGGTCTGTTGGGTGCTGAGCAGACTTTTGTTGAGCGTGCGCTGCTGCTGCATGTGAGGCTCACGCTGAACGGAGCGCAGTTCTTGCCCCCAGAGGACAGATGCAGAGCAGACAAGAGTCATGGCAGGCTCCCTGCATGGGGCTCTGGGGCCCAGAGGGTGACGAGGAGTCCCGTCTGCGGGGGGATCAGTCGAGGCTGCAGGGGGGAGGTGGTGCGGGGCTCACAGGTGCCCTATGAAGACGAGGAAGCCCCAGGCTCAGGAACAGCACGAGCAAGAGTGTGGTGGCCTGAAGCTGCCCCCAGCCACTGGGGCGGGGGGGGGGGGGCGCAGGCAAGCAGCTCCAACCCCATGGTCATCTTGGACCATGAGCTGGGCCGCGGGGAGGCCCTTCCCACCCTCTGGCTGAGCCACGGTCATTGTGTGCAGTTAGGAATGAAAAAGTATATAGATTTGTGTTGCTTTTGCATGACCTTTGACCTTTCCCATAATTAGCTGCTGGGCCCACTTCTGGCATTGTTTCCACGGCAGGGAAGCCTGATCAATGGGTGCCAGGGGTCCACAGAGAGCCGGTCTCATTACCCAATCATTACAGACCCGGAGCTCAGCCCGGTGCCACCGGAGACAGGAGGCTTAATCCTTCCTCCTCGGGGCCCTGCGAAACGCCTCTCCCCCGAGCGTAATTAGCCAGCAAACCGGATTAAGATTTACTCACCAATAAGGACTCAACTTCCTAAGCCATACATCTCCCCCAGAATGGTCGCCGGATCGGAGGAGTGCTTGGTTTTTCCTAAAGCGCCCAGACAAAGAAGACGTGCTAGGGCCCCTCCAGGGAAGGGATCTTTGTTAGAGCGCCTGGTCTCCGCTGTCTGCAAGGAATGTCGAGAAAAAAAAAAAAAAAAGCCAATTTCAAGGGGGAATGAGAAGGCGGTTTTCAGTGATGGTCTCTGAAAGTGCAGAGCGCGGGGCTTAAAAAAATTCTCATTTCGAGAACCTTTCCAGTCCGTCCTGATTTTTAGGAAAAATGCCCTGAAATAGTATTCAAATAAAACAAGGAGCTCTGACTCACAGCAATACAATCTTTGAGAACCTAGGCACCACCGAATAAATATATATTTTGTGGGGCAGCGAGAATCAATTTTGAATTAAATGAAAAAAAACAAACACTACACTCTTGCCATCCGAGTTCCAGACCAGTGCAGCTGGCACACAACCACGGCTGTGGGATGGCTGCGATTTTAATAAAGGAAAAATGGAACTTTGTGTCCTTTTAAAAATCCCATAATGAGCAGCTCCTATGCCGCTCGCTCTGCCCTATTAGACGTTGGGAGCTGTTTTCTGTTGAGGATTGAATTTTCATTAAAGAAAGAAAATGCGGGACACTTTGGTGGCTCAGTCGGTTAGGCGTCTCCCTTCGGCTCAGGTCATGATCTCACGATTTGTGAGCTCGAGCCCCGCCTCCGGCTCTGTGCTGACAGCTCAGAGTCTGGAGCCTGCTTCGCGTTCTGTGTCTCCCTCTCTCTCTGCCCCTCCACCACTAACCATCTTTGTGTCTCTCCCTCCCTCTCTCTCAAAAATAAACAAATATTTAAAAATAAAATTTTTTAAAGAAAATGCAAGCTGGAGAAGGAGCGGGGTTGGCTGGGGTGAGCGCTCGGGTCAGATCTTTCATCCTCTCTCCCGCTGTTCCTGCTCCCGTGACCCTTCCCTGTCACCACCCCTCAAGGCTAGGTGGACACCCGGGAAATACAAACAATGATGCATGTGACATCTCCTTCCCACGCTTCTCTTTAGTAACTTTTTGGAACATGAAGCACTTTTTAAAAAGGCTTCATCTCATGCCCTAAGGAGATGGCGCCGACAGGTACGGCGTCTGCCTTTGAACACAGCCACGGGCTAGGGACTCGAGGACAAGTGGGCAGCCACGCTGCGCCTCACCCTCCACGGCAGCGAAACGGGAGCAGCACTAACACATGGCTGTCACACAGCCTCCGCCCTCCAGTCTCTGCCTCGGTCATCCCATGGCCGTCTTCCTTCTGTGCGTCTGTGTTCTTCCGTGGTCTCCTCCTCTTTGTCCCAACATCCTCTCTGTGCACATCCGAAGTCCCCTCTTCTTATAAGGACACCAGTCATTAGATGAGGGCCCGTCCTCCTCCAGCATGAGCTCATCTGAACTTGCTTACATCTGCAAAGATCCTACTTCCAAATCAGGTCACACTCGCAGATCCCGGGGGTTAGGGCCCCAAAACATCTTTCGGAAAGACACAGTCCAACCCACAACAGTCCTTTCAGAATAAACACCCACAGAGCTCGGCTCTGTCCTCCTCCGTTCCTTCGCCCTCTCCCTGCCCCGTCTGCCTGATTCTCATTCTCCGGCTTTTTCTTTCTCAAGCTTACTTACTTATTTTGAGAGAGACAGAGAGAAAGAGAGAGAGAGTCCCAAGCAGGCTCTGCACTGCCAGCACAGAGCCCGATGCAGGGCTTGACCCCACAAACTGTGAGACCATGACCTGGGCCGATACCAAGAGTCAGACGCTTAACCGACTGAGCCACCCAGGCACCCTCGTTCTCTGGCTTTACTGGTCCTTAAAAACCTGTCAGAGCCTGATGGGCATCTTGGAGGCCTGCGGGGAGGGGCCTCATCCGGGGCTGGTGGCTCATGGGTAGGTTGTTCACAGTAATAAATCCACTTGCTTCGGCGGAGATTAGTTTAGTTGATCTGTTTGTGTGTTTATCTCTTATGGATTAAAGGAGGAGGTTCACGTGATTATTAAAAACAAAAATTCAGCGTACAGACAGAGACCTCGTTGCGGGGAGGGAGGGATGGTTATTTGTGATCAGAGACTGTAGGCTGCCCTCAGAGGGCAGTGGCACTGACGGTGGCCAACACTACAGGTGTCACGGGAAGGGAAAGGCTAGAGTCATGTAACTGATTATTCAGCGATCTCTTTGTAATGCATTATGGGTATGGTGACCAAATAGTTTATTATTTTGAGGGTGAAAAGTGGGTTCTTAGTAATTCCAGCATAAACTGGGACTATGCCAAGCAAATTGGGGCATATGATTACATAGCCCGGGTAAGAGTCATTTTTTTAGAACTTACCACCGTTGAAAGAGCCGGTTTCATTGCATTTTATGGATGTGGTGACTCTAACTGATCGTGTTTCCTTCTTTGCTTTGGCTTCCAAGAGGCTCCGAGTTGTATTTGTGGCCAACTTTTTGAAACCTGCTAGAAATTACCAAACGTATTTTTGCATGCTTTCATCAGCTTTGCCTTACTCTTCGACCCTCATTATTTCTCCTCCTCCTCCCCTCTCCTCCTTCTTCTTCTTCCTAACATCTTATTCTTTTTGAAAATCTTACTGTGGGTATTTCACAAGCTGTTTAGATGGATCGTGGTTGAAGAAACTGATGGGTGGATGAATACATATGTAAATGGATGGGGGGCTAAGTGGCCGGAACGGAAGAGTGGGTAAGGGTGCTGTGTGTATGGGTATGTGGAGAGATGGGTAGGCGTTTAGATCAATGAACAGATGGATAGGTGGTTAGACATTTGGGTAGATGGATGAGTGAGTGGCTGGATGCTGGATGGATGGATGTTTAGGGGTTTAGGATGAGTGTCTATGATGGATGCGTATCTAGATAGATGGGCAGATATCTGGCTGCACAACTGGGTGGGTGAATAATAGATGATTGGATGAATGGGTGGGTGGTCAGCTGGCTGGATATTTAGATGAGCAGATTTTAGCATGAATAGACAAACAGAAGGATGAATGGACAAACAGGTCCATTAGCTGATTAGATAACACTCTCATAGCACACTGTGCAGATGAGCCAAGGGCGAAATAATGTGTATAATTAGTCAGAGCCTGGCGTGTCATGGGCATTAGCAAGGACGCGGGTTTTTCAGACTGAAAGACCTTCGTTCTGATCCTTGCCCTATCATGTACTGTTTGACCTTGAGCAATTACCTGGCCTCTCTGCACTTTAGTTTGCTCGACCTTAAAATGAAGTTAAAATTCCCACCCCAGAGGGTCGCTATGAAAATTAAATGAGCTAGTGTATGTTTCAGGAGTAAATATCTGTGCACTTCCTTCTGAGGGTACAACTTGAGAGAGAAAGAGAATTCTTTTAGCCAAGCATGGGGTAGAAGTCCTTCCGCTCGATCTGACCGACCCAACCTAAGTCACGTGCCCAGCCTGGAACCAATAGCTGCTGCTACACATACTGTGTCCCCAAAGCTGGGACCAGGCCATCTTCTCCCGAGTCACTGTTTACATGAAGGACACGGGAAGGGAATGGTGTGGGAGCTACTGGTTCCGGTCAGATGAGAGATGATGCTGATTCTGAGCAGGTGGTGGACTGGGTGACCCATGGGCAGACTGCAGCCATGTTAAGGGTGTCGAAAAACCATGCCTTGGAAGCTGATTCAATGTTGGTGGAGAAATGGAAGGATAATGATATTCACGGGGACCCTCGGGAAGTACAGGTCGATGAATTAAAATCAGGCCATGTTGCCTTTGGAGTGTCTGGGAGATTCAGGGGCAAAGGCAGTCGGATTGGTTTATCCGGGGCTCTGGCAAAGGTCTGGGCTGCAGAGAATGAGAAGTAATCAATATCTCCGTCTTTATAAACCCATGTGCCCTTTCAAACATAAAATCTTCTCTCTTCCTTCAGTGGTATTTAAAATGTGTCGGTGCATTAGATATAATAATTAAGAACGATCCAAATGACTTGCAGAACTGAGTCGGCTTCCCAGCTGATGCGATGGCCACGGCAGGCGGGTTGGGTCAAAGCTCCCATCTCTTGTACCTCTGGAGATCCAGGCGACTTAGTTATTCCCTCATATCATGGCTGGATGGGTAGGCTGGAGAAGTGGGCTGCACAGCCCAGGCTGTTTTCTGGCATTTCCGTGCTGCCATTTTCACTGAATTTGTCCCGTCTGCTGGCAGCATCACTGGCAGGCAGACGTCTAGACAGGGCTTGGTCATCTCCTGATTTAGGGAGCTCACTACCTCCTAAGAGAGCCTCTGTCTTCCAGATGGACATTCCCACTTACAAACGCCGATTAGCCGCCATGGCTGTCCTCCACTGTGCGCAGCTCCAGCCTCAGGACCAGCAGGGAGAGAGCATGATCTGGGTGTCTCTCTATGCCAGGCCTTTGAGGGAGCAGCCAGGCTTGCCTTCAGAGCACTCTCTTCCTTGGGCCGGCTTTCACAGCCAGAAGCTGGCTTCCAATATCCCTCTTTGACCCTGGAAGGGAGGGACTGATTTTTCCTGCAAGACCGTTCCAGTTCGCCTCGGCTCGGGCACTTCCGGTTCCCCTGAGCGCAGTACTTCCGGTTCCCCTGTGGGGCACTTCCGGCTCCCTTTTGCAGGCCTTCCTCTGTTGCCTGCGGAAGGCAGGGTGGGTGCGCGTTGAGACTGCGAACTCGGGGAGCAATTGGGCAGGGGTCGTCGAGGCCCAGGCAGAGCTGGGAGAAGGGCAGGCGTCCCCCCGCGAAGCTGGTGGTTCTCCCGGGCCTTGGCACCCCCTGCTCGCCTCTCCGAGAGGTGCGGTGGGCCCGTGCCCCCTGGAGCTCCCGGGCCAGGCTGACTGGTTCGAATCCTAGGTGTGTGACTTGGGCAGGGGTCTGGCCTCCTTGTGCCCCGTTTTCTTTAAGTGCCCTTGTAACGTTGGAACGAGGATCACAGAGTCACCGGGCTGTGTGAAGAGGTAATGACACACGGCGGCATTGCCGGCAGGACTCGGGGATAGAAGCTGCCCGTTGAATGTTAACGAGGCGGGTTCCTATTCTTCCCCGAGGTCTCTCCAATCTCTCTGGAACTCCAGAACTGATAGCCCTTTGACCCCTGATGGGAGATGTTGAAAAAGACTTAAAACAGCAAAAAGGGTGACCTTTACAGAGGCTACTGGCCATTGTGTATGAGACAGAAGCTTTTGTTATGACAAGGGAACCAGAGCTGTCGAAACTCAGGCTTCAGACGCTGCTGGGGAAGGAAACCGTTTGGGCGGAGCGTTTGGACTGTTCTCTCCTTGCAGACGTTCAGCTTTGGGTGGTGTGCAAAGTTCATTGTATGCAGTGCTCCCTGCTTCGCACGTAATGCGCTCTCTGTCCCTGGGAGGCTTTCAGAGAGGCTGAAGAGAGCCACAATGGGGCGCTTTTAAACCAGGTCCCCACATGCAGCTACAGCTGGGAGGCTTTGCAGGGAGGCGGGCACCGCTGGGTGGGAATCGCGCCCCTTCGCTATGGTGGAGGGACCCTGCAGGTGCCTTGGCACGTGGCTCCGCCCCGTGAGGAGGTGGCGGGCCTCACCGCACTGCCAAGACTTCATCTTTGTGGTCTATGGGTCCCCAGCCCCCAGAAAGGACTTCAGTGAAGACCTACTGAGTCATCCCTGAACCGGTCATTCCCTGGGGGCTTCAGTGGTAGTGGGGAGAGGGGACCCCCAGGCCCCTCCTCTGATCCCTCTTGACCCTCATTTTGCAGACATCGACGAGTGTGAGAATGACTACTACAACGGAGGCTGTGTGCACGAGTGCATCAACATCCCCGGGAATTACAGGTGCACCTGCTTTGACGGCTTCATGCTGGCCCACGACGGACACAACTGCCTGGGTGAGTGATGCCACCGCACCCTGCCTATGGGGTTCTGGGAACGCTCGCCCCGCTCGGGTTCCTGCTGTTACTTTGCTACGGCCGCCAGAACAAAATCTTACAGACCGGTAGGCTTAAACAGAAGGAATTGATTTTCCTTCCCTGCTGGAGGTTGGAAGTCCCAGGTCAAGATGTTGGCAGGTTTAGGTTTTCCGAGGCCTTTCTCCTTGGCTTGCAGACGGCCACCTTCTTGCTGTGTGTTCACACCGTCACCTCTCTGTGCATACACGGAGCTGGTCTCTGCCTCTCCGTGTCTCTCTTTTCTGTGTGTCCTCATCTCTTCTTCTCTCCGGGCACAGGTCTTACTGCAGTGGGGCCTGTCTTAGCAACCCATTTGTAACTCAGTTACCACTTGAAAGGCCATGTCTCCAGATAGATCCCGTTCTGAGATGCTCAGGGGGTTAGGGCTTCAACATACAGACTTGAGGGGCACGGTTCAGCCTGTAAGAAGGATTCTTCTCTACCTCGAGATTCTCATGGCTCAAATGCATACATTTAAGCCAGTTACAAGAGTAGCACAAGCTCGCTGTATGAAATCGGGGAGATGGAGGCGAACGGAGGGAACTGGAAAACGGCTGAGTCCTGCCTGCGCGTTTGCCTGCAGCCTTCTCTGCACCCAGCTGTGGCTTCCTGTGCTGGCAGGGAGGTGGTCCCCTTCACATCGTGTGCGCCTCTGGTGTTCTCAGCCTGGCCCCTGCCTTGCCGTTTTGCAGTTGCCTCATAATCTGATAAGTTGACTCTGAACGTGGGGCTGCCATAACCATGTGACACGCCGAGGGGCCCAGACCACAGAAATGTGTCCTCTCGCAGGCTGGAGGCCAGGAGTTTGAAGTCAGGCTGTCAGCAGAGTTGGCTCCTTCTGAGGGCCTCCAAGGAGATCTGTTCCAGGCCTTTATCCTCGCTTCTGGTAGCTTCTGGCCTCCTGTGCTAGTCGGTCCTGACCTCCCCATGTTTGCACGTTGTCTTTGCTCTGTGCGTGTCTGTCTCTGTGTCCAAACCTCCCTGTTTTATACGGACACGGTCATGTTCACATGGCCTCAAAGGCCCTCTCTCCGTTCCGGAGGCACGGAGACTGGTCTTTAGGACTGGAGCATCTTTGGGGCACACGGTTCAGCCCATCGCAGAGGTGGCTTGCAATCTGCAGCAGAAACACCATCCTGGCAGGGATCCCAGGGTCCCAAAGCAGATGTGCCTGTCCCCCAGGCCCTCTTCTGCTCCTGGCCGCTGAATTGACACAGGCATACTAGCTAGAGCCGGGGAAGTAAGGCCATGAACTTGACAGGAGCATGGCTGTGGATACATTAATGTGTCTGGGTCTCGGTCACTTGTTGATAAAGGGGGTTCCAAAGAGCAGCTTCCCCCTCAGGCTCTGGTGAGCAGTAGCCACGATCATGTCCCGATGCTGAGCAGCACGCCCGGCACAGAGGTCTCCATTCTAGTCACTGTCACTATTGTCACAGCCTCTGAGCCTCAGTCTTTCCCACTGTGAAATAGGGATAATTATGCTGCCCGCTTCAGCAGGCTGTGTGCAAGGATGAGATGACACAGTGAAGGGAAGTGACGGGCACTCAGCACGTGCAGGCCATCCCCGAGTAGGCATCACTGTTACTCTGGGTGACTCAGCCTCCCTTTTATGCTGGGACCCTGAGATTGTGTACTTTGTGTGTTTGCTTGTTTTCACCATCAGAATCCAGAGGTGATTCTGGGCTTCAGTGTATATTTTCTTGGGACACCTGGGTGGCTCAGTCAGTTAAGCATCTGACTCTTGATCTCAGTTCATGATCTCATAGTTTGTGAGTTCGAGCCCCACGTCGGGCTCTGCACTGACAGTGCGAAGCCTGCTTGGGATTCTGTCTCTCCTCCTCTCTGCCCCTCCTCCGCTAGTGCACTCTCACACGCGCACTTTCTCTCTCAAAATAAATAAGTAAATAAAATTTTCTTTTTTCTTAATTGTTGCCTTTAACAAGTCTTCCCAGAAATGGAACTACTGGGTCAGAGGGTCATTTGGATGTCTTCTTGGTTTTCGATGCAGCGCTTGATGAGAGGGTGCAGCAGACCTTCCCCCGTGCCGGCTGGCGTGGCGGCGTGTGGCACAGGCCATGTGGCGTCCCAGGCGCTCTGGAACTTTCCCTCTCTGTGGTGTATTAGCTGTAGGTTTCCCTGCCTGTTTCCGTTTAGCGCGTGCTGGAGCTCAGACAGACTTGTTATGGGAAACAGATCTGCGAACATGTAATTACACCCGAAGGCAGTGCTGGAATGGAAGTCTGGGCAGCCGGCTGTGGAAGCTCAGAGGGCCCAGTGAGGAGCCGCCCCTGCATCGGGTGAGGGTGGGGTTGGGGGCGGGGTGACCCCTCAGGGGGCTTCGAAGAGGAGGTGGCATGAAGCAGGCCCAACCTGCAGAAGTCGGATGGCCGCGTGCCGGGTCGAGGGCTCGGCCTGGGCAGGGGGCTGGGCTCAGGGTGGGCGGCGGGCCTGTCCCAGGCTGCAGAGGCCGGCGGGGCGCCGACTGGATCGCAGAGACTGGGGCTGTCCTGCAGGTCGTTTCCTGGGCCACACCCCAAGCCAAGTATCGTCCTAGCGTTACCTTGTCTAATCCTCCCCAAAGCGCAAGCCCTTAGTTTGACCAGCCGTTTGCCACTCTTTCAGATGACGGTAAGGGTACGTGTTGGTAGCTGACTAGTCCGTGAAGGCAGAGCTGCTCTCTCTGTGAGACGGCAGGGGACGGCACCCCGAGGCCAGGATGGCCGGCCTTGGCAGCGGCCAGTTCTGGGCTCAGATCCGGGCTCTGCCTGTTACCAGCTGTGTGCCCCTAGGCCAGCCACGCCTCCTCCGTGCCTCAGTTTCCCCGCCTGTAAAATGGAATCTGTGGTCCCTATCTGGCAAGGATTGTGCATCTAACAGCGTGCCTGGCGCTGAGGACTCGAAACGTCATGGGCATCGATCCACTAATCGACTTTGAGAAGGAGGTGGATCTGGTGGGCCTGTGGAGGCTGGAGCCAGCCAAGGCCGGAGCCAGCCACACGCACCCCCTGGGCTGTGTCTGAGCCGCGGGGCTCCCCTTCTGGCTGGAGCGCTCGTACCTGTGCAGACCCACCTGTGTGTAAATACCCTGGCTCCAGACGACGGCACAGTCTGGGTGGGTTTATTTTTATTTGTACACCATATTCTTTTTATGCTGATTGATTTAAAGCGCTGGGTAGGACTCCCCCGCCCCCCCTCCTCCGAGCACAGCTTGCGCCTTCATGCGGCTCTAACTCACACATATGGCAACCGAGAAAAGGCTCTCTCTGTTGCTCGTCTGCTTTTAGCTGAGGGCAGAACCTTCCCAACACACTTAGGGTTTTCTTGTGGGTTGTTTTGGTTTTTTTAAAGGCTCCTTTCTTTTTTTTTTTTTTAATGTTTATTTATTTTTGAGAGAGAGACAGAGTGCAAGCAGGGGAGGGGCAGAGAGAGAGGGAGACACAGAATCTGAAGCAGGCTCCAGGCTCTGAGCTGTCAGCACAGAGCCCGATGCGGGGCTCAAACCCACGAACCGTGAGATCATGACCTGAGCCAAAGCTGGACACTCAACTGACTGAGCCCCCCAGGTGCCCCTCAACACACTTGTTTTTGTTTGGACCTTTTCCTTCTCAAGACAAAACTCTAGCTCTAGAGAAGTCAGACCTTGGTTGCTACCGGCGGTGTCCCCCACTGATCATGTGACCTCTCAGAGCCTCAAATCCCTCATCTGTAACACGCTATGAGGCTTAAGTGCCTGGTATGTGTCGGCAGAAGTGCCGGCGAAAATGCAGAATGCCACAAGAGGAAGCTGGGCTTGGAGTTTGAAGATTTAGGCTCACGTTCTGGAACTGCCACTCACCAGTCAATGGTTTAGGTCCAGCTCCTCAAACCCCACCCCCCACCCCGTTCCACTAACTACGACACAGGTTACTGATCCGCGTCTCAGAGGGTGACCGTGACCATCAGATATGAAGGTAGATTTGCAGAGCTGCGGGTACAGGTGCCACACTTAGCACAGGGGCGGGGCACCGTCATAGTGGTGTCATGGAGGATTGAGACGGGCAGCCTGCTGTTGCCCCGTGGTCTCCCCCACCCAGTGTTTTTGTAATCATCACCATCGTCATCATCAGTGAATGACTTGCCTGTGTTTAAAAATCAAGGGATGTCACAGAACAGATCCCACATTAGGAAACAAAACAAACCTCAACGGATTCTCAAAGATCAAACTCAGGCCACGCATCATTTCTGACCTCAACACTATGAGACTCGAAAGCCACAAGAGAAAAATCTGAAAGGACTCCAAATACATGGACATTAAATAAAATGCTAGTAAACAGTGGTGAGTCCACCAGGAAATAAAAGAAGAAATGGAAAAGTACATGGAAACAGATGAAAATGAAAACACAACACTTCAGGGGCGCCTGGTGGCTCAGTCGGTTAAGCATCCGACCTCGGCTCAGGTCATGATCTCATGGTCTGTGAGTTCGAGCCCCACGTTGGGCTCTGTGCGGACACCTCAGAGCCTGGAGCCTGCCTTGGATTCTGTGTCTCCATCTCTCTCTGCCCCCTCCTGCTCAATCTTTCTCGCTCTCTCAAAAATTAAAAAAAAAAAAACATAATAAAGGCAATATATGAAAAACCCACAGCTAACATCATAGTCGGTGGTGAGGAACTGCGGGCCTTTCCCTGAGATCAGGAACAAGACAGGGACGCCCACGCTCACCTCTTTTATTCTGCGTAGGGCCGGAAGTCCTGGCCACAGCAGTCAGACAGGAAAAAGCAATAAAAGGACTCCAAATCCAAATCACTATTTGCAGATGACATGATACTAGATACAGAAAACTCTGAAGGCTCCACCAAAAAACTGTTAGAACTGATAAATGAATCAGAGCAGGGCTGCAGGACACAAAATCAATCTACCAAAACACTAATAACATAGCATTTCAATACACTAATAACGAAGCAGCAAAGGGAGAAGTTAGGAAGCAATCCCATTTACAGTAGAACCAAAAATCGTAAGATTCCTGGGAATAAACCTAAACAAAGATGTGAAAGACCCGTACTCTGATGACTGTAAAACACTGATGAAAGACACTGCTTGTGGATTGGAAGAACAAATTGTGTGAAAATGTCGATACTACCCAAAGCAGCCTACAGAGTCAGTGCAGTCCCTATCAGAATACCAGCAACATTTCTCACAGAACTAGCCCAAACAATCCTAAACTTTGTGTGGAGCCACAAAAGACCCCAGTAGCCAAAGCAATCTTGAAAAAGTAAAACTGGAGGCATCCTAATTCCAGACTTCAAGCTATTATAGAACCATAGTCATCACATCAGTTTGGGACTGGCACAGAAATAGACACACAGATCAATGGAACAGAATAGAAAACCCAGAAATAAACCCACAATTATATGGTCAATTAATCTTTCATAAAGCAGGAAAGAATATCCAATGGGAAAAAGGCCATCTCTACAACAAATGGTGTTGGGAAAACTAGACCACAATATGCAAAAAACGAAAATGAAACCAGACCACGGTCTCACACCATACACACAAAAATAAATTCAAAATGGATTAAAGACCTAAATGTGAAACCTGAAACCATAAAAATCCTAGAAAAGAGCACAGGCAATAACTTCTCTGGCATCAGCCATAGCAACTTTTTTCTAGATAAGTCCCCTGGGACACGGGGTTGGGGGGGGGGGGACCGGGTTGGGAAGCAAATAAAACATTGGGACTACATCAAAATAAAAAGCTGCTGCCTAACAAAGAAAACAATCCAACAAACTAAAAGGCATCCTACAGAATATGAGAAGATATTTGTAAATAACGTATTTGATAAAGGGCTAGTACCCAAAATATATAAAGAACTTACACAGCTCAGCACCCAAAAATCAAATAATCCAATGAAGAAATGGGCAGAAGACACAAAGAGACATTTTTCCTAAGATAACATCCAGATGGCCGCAGACATGAAAAGAAGTTCAACATCACTCATCATCAGGGAAATGCAAATCAAAACTACAGTGAAACCCTGCTTCACACCAGTCAGAAGGGCTGAAATAAAAAACACACAAGCAACCACAGGTGTTGGATGAGGATGTGGAGAGAAAGGAACCCTCATGCACTGTTGGTGGGAATGCAAACTGGTGCGGCCACTGTGGAAACCAGTGTGGAGGTTCCAAAAGTTAAAAACAGGACTACCCTGGACGCCTGGGGGGCTCAGGCGGTTAAGCGTCTGACTTCGACTCGGGTCATGATCTCACAGTCCGTAAGTTTGAGCCCCATGTTGGGCTCTGTACTGGCAGCTCAGAGCCTGCAGCCTGTTTTGGAATCTGTGTCTCCCTTTCTCTCTGCCCCTCCCCTGCTCATGCTCTGTCTCTCAAAAAATAAATAAATGTTAAAAAAAATTTTTTTAGTATAATCCAGCAATCAGACTACTGGGTATTTACCCAAAGAATACAAAACACTAATGTTTATAGCACCCTCTATGTTTATAGCATTTTTACAATAACCAAGATATGGAAGCAGCCCAAGTGTCCATCGATAGAGGAATGGATAACGAAGATGTAGTGTATATATATATAATGGAATATTATTCAGCCATTAACAAGAATGAAATCTGGCTATTTGCAACAACATGGATGGAGCTAGGGAGTATAATGCTAAGTGAAATAAGCCAGTCAGAGGACCAGTGCCATATGATTTCATTCATATGTGCAACTGAAGGAACAAAACAAGCAAAAGGGGCTGGAATGAGAGAGATGAACCAAGAAACAGACTCTTAACTTTAGAGAACAACCCCTCGGTCTCCAGAGGGGAGGTGGGGGGATGGGTGAAATAGGGGAGGGGGTGTTAAGGAGTGCACCTGCCATCATGAGCACTAGGTGATTAAAATAAAAACCTAGAAATCAATCAATCAAATAAAAATAACTTTTAAAAATCAAGGGATGCCACATAAAAGTCATAATTTCCAGCCTTGCTCCTGCTCGGCCAGTCACCCCAACCCCTGGCATTGGGGACTTGGGTGGAAGGCAATTAGAGGCCCGGATGCCACGTGAGTGAAATATGTAAAAGTGACAAAGCTTCAGAGCTGGAGTATCAGTCTCTTCTGCCTTGACCGATACCCCTTCCCAGTGGCCTGGAAGGCTAGACTGGAATTTGGAATCTAGAATAGTGGGGGGAGGGGCTGGTTCCCCCCTCCCGCCCGCTGGCTGTGTGCTCGCACCGCAGGGAGCCCGAACACACGCTAACCTGAATGTGCCATTTGCTCCCAAGCAATCTTTCCTTTTTTCACTGCTCGGGCCTAAGTATCACCTGCCCCTCTGAGAATAGACTCGGGACGATTTGGGCAGGGAATTTTAGGGTCTCAAATACCCAGACTGTGGTCTAGAAGGGTGTGTGTGTGTTCCCGGTGCACATGACCCCCTGTGGGCTCCTCACTCCGTAGGGAGGGCTGCGGCCACAGGAGGGGCAGAGCAGGGACCCCCGAAGCATGGGGCCCAGCACAGTGGCAGCTCTGGCCCACGTCTCAGGGTGGCGAGATTAGCCCATACATCTCGCGAGATTTGCCAAAAGGGAATGGATGGTGCGCTGCAGCCGCCCCCTTTGGAGGGGGCGTGTACTTCCTGTTTGCTACAGTCCCCACCACGCCCTATTGCTCACCGTCAGCAGCTTTAGGCATTGAATTACCTGCTTGGTCTCAGTGGGAATTGGTGCTCCCTGGTGAAGCTGCCAGCCCAGGACCTGTCCCCTGTGGGTGCTCAGTGGTTCTGAAGGCCGACAGTGCTGTTGGAAGGGTCCTGGTTCTCCCTGCCTTGTGCAATCCTGACCGTCTCTAGTCAGTCACTGTGAGCCCCGCTCCCAGCCCTCCAGCCTTCGGGGACAGTTAGACTGGTTTTCGTCTCCTGTTCTTTGGTCTCCAGGAGTCTGGGTCAGGAGGCTTGTCCGGCCACAACATTCCTCTCCCAACCCCACTGAACCCCTTGGGATGATGGCTGCACGAAACCCTGATGAGCAGGGCAGGAGACGCATTCGGAGTTCATTACAAGAAGGGAGGTGAATGGCTTACGGGTTCCTTTCTTGCCTGAGTTTTCACAGTTGAACCTTTTCTTCTGAGCAAACGAGGTTATTTTCTTGTGGAGATGGCTTGCCTGGGAGGGTGGCCAAATCTGTCCTCTGGGGAGCAAAACCCTCTCTCTATTTGACATCTTTATTGAGGAGTTTCTCAAATATAACAGAAAATGACACCGGAGGGATTTGAAACCAGGATGAGATCCTCGCTCAACCCCAAATGCCTGCTTTTAGCATTGTAATTACTTGAAATAGCAGTAGTTCTGTTTGGAAAAATATTATTCCAAACTCCATGCAATTGGACATAAGAGCAATATTTAGGCTAATAGAATAAGATTTTTTTTCATCTTAAATTAAAACCAGCCGTGGATAATTTTTTCCTGTCTCCGCAAAGCGAGGGTCCTTTTTCTCTAAAGCCATTAGTTCACTTGGCCAGATGTTTTCTTCGACCCCAGTCTTTACCTTGACCTACTGAAAAATATGTTTCTCAGGTTGCTGACAGTTTGAATTTTGAACTTGCTTCTCAGCACTTTTTCCCCCTGTTGAAGACAAGTCGTCTGTAGCCAGATTCTGCAGGAAAGTTTCATTAGCCAGATCACTGCTTTCCCCTTCCTGCTTACTGAGCACCTACTCTGCGCCTGGCCTGGGCTGGGCAGGCAGCTCCACTCAGGCGAGACGAGGGAACGTGGCGCGAGTCTCTGCCACGCGCCTGGAGCGGTCCGGGACACTGTGCCCCGTCCGTCACTTAGTGCTCATGGCATCCACGGACGGAAACCATCAGTATCCCCTTTTTATGAAAGAGGAAACCATGGCTCAGAGAGGGAGAGTGGCCTGCACAAGGCCACCCAGCAGAGCTGGGAGCATTTGGCAGCTCAAGCCTGTAAGTTGCTGGCCGCCTCTGCCCCCAGTGCCCAAACAGCACCCGCTCTGGGAGGCTGGCCAGGTTCAGGGAGGGCTTCCTGCCAGGCGCTGTTAGGTAGGCACCTCCGTGAGTTAGGGTCACTGAGGACATCCAGCAATCCTAGCACCTGCCAAGACAAGCAGGTGGGTGGCTTTCTGGGGGGGCCAGAGGGACCCCCAGCTCCAGAGTTCACTTCAAGGCCACCTCCTCCCCCAAAGCCTGTACTGCACCCCCTCCCCGGCCGGTGTAAGAGCCTTGTGTCACTCTTGAGCTCCCCTCGGGATGGTGTCTTGCCCCGTGTGACTGTGCAGAGCCCTGTTCTTCCAGAACTTTCTCTCGTGGTTCCCACTGCTTCCATAGCAGCACCCAGTGCATTTGCTCTCTGATTCATGAGGCCCCGCATAAGGGCCCTGTCAGCCATTCCCCCCTCGCCTCCCACTTGTGCCAACCAGTGCCAACCCGTGCCCTCCGGCCTGCCGTCCTTCAACCCACAGAGTCCTTCTGCACATCCCTGCTGTTCACAGCTGCTCCCTGGCAACCCTTCCTGTCACCCCGGACCCGCCTCTGCCTGTGCTCTGAGGTCCTGTGGCCATGTGGCCTGCATCGCCGCCGTGGCTCTGTGCTAGGGGCCTGTCTTCCCATGAAAGCAGAAGCTGTCTCCTCCGTCCCTCCGCCCTCCTCCTCAGGGCCTGGTGCAATGTCTGGCAGATCAAAAAATATTTGTGGAATGAAAAAATAAACACATTTGTTAACGCGCCTTCTAACCTGGGCCATCTCACGCAGCAGACCTCCATGCTGGGCTCACGGCAAGATCGGGGCCATCTCTCTCAGGGCTCCTGGGATCATAAGAAAGACGGAAATGGTCTCGACCATAGTGACAGGCAGAAGGCTGTGATGGCCGTGACACCAACCCCTTCCGCCTAGTGGTCCCTTACCCGTCTATTCCCCAGAACTGTTCGGAGCACCTGCTGTGTGCCAGACGTGGTTTCAGGTGCTGAAGAAACCAGTAAGTGGCGAACAAAAGCAGCAACATCCATGTCCACTTGAACCTGAGTAAGGGCGGGGGGACAGTAAACAGGCGAACGTGTAAGTCCGTAAGGTAAGTTCCGGCAGGTCAGCTCCACTGAACTTAATGAAACAAAATCCTGTGAATGGAAACGAAGGGGAGAAGGATGATGCGTTGGAGAGGGTAGAGTCCTAGTTGCTGTTGCCACACAGAAAACCCACCCCACACTTGGTGGCACAAAACACTGTCTTGTTTGGCTTTCGGATCCTACGCGTGAGGATGGCAGATGGGGCACAGCCGGGGCGGCTCGTCTGCTCCACGGCGTCTGGGGCCTCAGCTGGGAAGGCACAAAGGCCGAGGATGACTTGATGGCCTGTCTAGAATCAGCTGGAGGGTTCTCCGCTGTCGCCTAGTGGTCGGTGTCGGCTGTCGGCCAGATCACTTGGGGCGGCCTCTCCGTGTCTTCCCACGAGGGCTGGCGTGGGCTTCCCCACGGCATGGCGGCTGGGCCCGCGAGAGCAAGACACAAGTGCGTGGAAGTTGGACAGTCGGCCTCAGAGCTCCCTTCCACCAGACGCTGCCGGTCAAGGCAGTTACAGAGGTTCACCCACATTCAAGCAGAGGGGACATGGTGGCCGGGGCCTCACTGAGGAGCAGGAAGCCACCATTAGAAGATTTCAGGGAGGATCATCCTTCCAGGCAGAAGGGAGAGGACAAGAGTTTGGGGACAGGTCCGTGTGCCTGGAGGCCCCGGCGTGAGGGAGAGGGACTGGAGGCGAGGTCAGGAGGCAGGCAGGGCGTTACAGGTTCGAGAAGGGACTTGGGATTTTATTCTAAATTAGCTGGGAGCCGTGGGACACTTTAACTAGAGATTGACATAGTCTGACTGACGTTTTAACTTTAAAGGGATTTGCTTCCTGGCTGCTAAGTAGACAGTGTGTTACGGGGAGGAAGAGCAGAGACCACCATGGTGGTCTGGGTCTGAGGTGCTGGGGGCTCAGTCCAGGGTGCCAGTGGCAGAGGTGACAAACAGTGGTTGAATTCAGAATGTATTTTGAAAGCAGGGCCCACAGGAATCGCTTATGGGTTCGACGTAAGAGTTAAGGGGAAAGAGCAAAACCACGTGCCAGCTGCCTGGAGTCTGTGGGCGGCTGTGTGCAGCGGCTCAGGTGGGGACGCCTGGGCGCAGGGCAGGCTGGAGCAGGGAGGGGTGGACTCGAGCGTCGGTGTGGCCACATTTGGTTTGGGACGAGCGACAGCCATGCCAGCGGGACTGGTGTCCGAGCTCGGAAGTCGGTGGAGTAGTCGGGTCTGGGCGGTGGGGGGCTGGGCGGAGCTCTAGATAGCAGTGAAAGCTCTTGACATCCATCCGTTTCGTAAAGATCTCCCGAGCAGCTGTCCCGAGCTCACCCTTAGGAGGTAGATGACATAGCCCCAGCCCTCAAGCCGTACGGGGGTCAGCCCGCCTCGCTTCGAATCCTGGATCTGTCGCTTACTTGCTGGCTGTGTGACCTCGGACAAGTAACTTCACTTCTCTGGGCCTCTGTACCCTCATCTGCAGGTGGGGCTGATAGCCGGGCTTCCCAGACAGGGATGACGCCACACCGGATGAGGTGCCTGGCATGTGCCGAGGGCTCGGCAGGTGTGAATTACCTAATTCTCACTCACTGCCGGTGCGTAAAGTCAGAGCTCTTCGCAGGGAGAATGGCTGTGCCCTGGGCCGTGCGTGAAGCCCCTTGGCGGGGGCCACGCCTCGCATTCCACATGGCGCTCCTGCCACGTGAGCCCCTGCCCACTGCCCTCCTGGGGTCAGAAAGCTCTCTCTCCCCTCCTCTTGCACGGATGCTTGTCCCTGTCCACTGACATAGGGCCATGTGACCTCAGGGCCGCGCCACGCACACATTCCGTGACCTTGGACACACGTCACCCCTTTCTTGGGCTCAATTCTGCTCCCTACAAAACAGGCATGGTCCGTCCCTGTGCATTCAGTTCCGATGGGGAGCTGGGCGTGCAGGGGACCCGCGGGCTGCCAAGCAGAGGCGAAGGAGGCGAAGGAGAGGAGCCTGGAGGCTGCCGCGGCCCAGGCGCCCAGCGGCGCACGTGGGAGGAAGTCGCCGCAGGCTCCAGATGCTCGGGGCGGTGGCCGGGCCGGTCCTGGCAGGATGAAAGGGTCGCGCTGCCCGGGCCCTTTTGAAGACTCCCCCTCTCATCCTGGAGGACAGCTGGAGACAATGTGCTGCCCCCTCAGGCCCCTAACGAAGAAGGCAAGGCTCCAGTTGCCTCTGTTTATTTGTCTTCATACTTCAACAGCTCACATGCATTTCTTGCTGGGAAAAAAATGCCGACCATTTTAACGTAAAGCTAACCAGCCACATACTCCATAAACACCAGTGTTTTTTAAGGTGAGCGCCAGAGGTCTCCTGTTCTCTGCATCTGTGCCCCACCCCTCCCCATTCTTGGCCCGCGTTCAGGTGAAGGGAACACGCCTGGTTGGAGGGCCTAGCCGTGTGAGGACCAGCGGATTCAGGCCCGCTTCTCCTCCCAGCTTTTTCCAGCGGTTCATCTGGTGGAAAAGAAAAACACTGGACACTTGTGCGTCTGTGTAAACGGGCTTCCTTCTTTCCCTAAGCCACCACAGAACCAGGGGCATGGGGAGGGGGATTGATTGAGACCCAGGGGCGTTTTCGGGGGTGCAGTGAGCTCCTGTGTGCCTGCAGCCGGCTCAGGATGGGGACAGAGAGGAGTCAGGGGAGCAGAGGGCCCAGGCGGTGCTGGGGTGGAAAGGCAATGGATCAGGTCTGGCTCCTTGGACCAGGGGCTTGTCTGGGGACTCTGGAAGAGTCCCCGCCTCTCTGTGCCTCAGTTTCCCCACTGTATGTGAAATGGGGGTGGGATGTGCCCCACAGTTCTCAGATTTCCAGCAGCAGACCCCTTCCCTGCAAGCCGACTCCCGCGGTGGGTGGCGCTGCCCTGGCTGCAGTGGAGGCAGGGCCGGCAGGAGAGAGAGCCCTGCTCTCTGCAGAGCACCCCCACACCCGCTGCAAGGCCCCGGGGGTGCTGGACCGCTGCTTGGAACCCCTCGCCTGGCCGCGGGGACAGAGCCCTTACCCTCCAGCATCTTGTGGCTCGATGACTTGGTGGCATGGCATGTCCTGGAGGACTGGGGTCAAGCCCTCTGCCGTGTCCTCCCGGCCTCTCCCAGACGCAGTCCCTGTCCGCCTCTCTCTCTCTCTTACTTCCCAGAACTGGCATCCCCAGCAGGCCAGACAGCTTTCATTCGCTCAGCGCTCCGCCCCGTCCTGCCGGCAGCATCTTGCACCTGATGCACTTATGCACCTGATGCACCTGGTGCACCTGATGCACCTTGTCGCAGGCCAGAGCAAGCCTCGTCCATAAACCCACTTGCCTTCCTCCCAGAGTGCCCTTCACCCTGCCCTTCACGGGTGCTTTTTTTGGCTGACTCCCACTTGTCCCTCAGGACAAGGCCTCAGGCCCTCCGGAAGTTACACATCCCTCCCTTGGGCACCCACAGCCCCCAGGCTTGTCACCGGATGTCTCTGGGGTCTCCCCTGATGCCTCAGGAGCCCCTGGAGGGCAGGACTCTGCTCTTTCCCCCAGGCCCAGCACAGGCTCGTTTGTGGGATGGAGGGGTGGCAGGTGGCTAGAGACGGAGCAGAACATTGGATTCTGACCGGCCAGAGGAACACGATTGGATCATGGTGGGTGACCAGGCCTGCCCCGGGGGGCGGAGCATCGGTGCACCCAGCGCTGCGGAGATCTGCTGGGGAGGCCCTGGCGGCCTGTGGGATGATGGCGCCCTGCGTCCCCAGCCCCGTGCCCGGCCCCTGCTTGTCTCTGTTCCAGACAAGGGGCGATGGGGACACATGGAGCACGGCTCCCAGCTCCCTTCCTTGCAGTGTCTCGGGGGCCAGCTATCTGCTCTCGCTCCGGGGAGGGGGCTAGGGAAATGCTGTCAGGAGGCACCCAGTAGCGTCAGGAGCAGCCCTGCTTTCTCCTTCCTGCGCTCCACCTGGCTGGGTGAGCAGGGCAGGGCTGGAACCGGGCGGAGCTCTATTGTCACAGCCCCACCGTTGACCAGCTCTTGACTTAGTGGCTGGGGGAAGAAGTCCCACTCTGTCCCAGGGCAGAGCCCGCCAAGTCCATAAACAGCAAAGAAAAGCACGCAGTTGCGGAGGCCGGGCCGGCAGACACTTTCCTCGTCTTGTTTGTGGTCTGTGCGCCAGAGGCTCGGCCAGGACTCTGAGAAATAAACAAAAAATATGTGTCTTGTGAAGACTCTTTAAAAATACTCTACTGATCAGAACAGACGTCCCGAGCCAGAGGTGAGCCGTGTGCCTAAAGGGGGGCATCTGCCAGCAAACACGAGGCCTGGCACCACCAGCGCCTCCGCACCCGGGCCCTCGCTGGCGTTCGGGGCCGCCCTGGGCATAGGCTGGGCCTGACTGCGTCTGGACAGATGCTGCCGTGACCCTGCTCCCCTAGCACCGGCCGGCCTGGCCCATGTTTACGGTGGCCGTTCGCCAGCCCCGTGCATGGCCCACTCCACCACGCCTCCCTGTCACCCGTCTCGTCCCAACCGCACGCAGCTGGAAATAGACCGGCTGGCAGAGACGCCTTGTGCCCGTCTGTGGGACGTGGGGAGCCACAGCAGCCACCCAGCTGCTCGGCCGGGATCTTCAGTGACCTCCTGGGCTGCCTTAACGGGGCAAGAGGGTCCCATCCCACAGGCCGGCGTTCTCTCCCCTGGCCCAGCCCCTCTCTGGCCACCAAGGGGTAAGACGCTCATGCAGTCATTTGGGACAAGCTTTAGTGGAGGTCCCCTTGAGCGGGGTCTTCCCAGGGCCCCTGTTGCCACTGGGGAGTTGCCTCATGGTCTGGGCTCCGCCCGCCCTGCCAGCCGGACGTGCCGCTGCTCCGAGAGTGGATTAAGCCTATGCTGGGCCACCTCGCTCCCCCGTGCCTCCCCCTGCCTGGGAGCTGGCTGTCGCTCCCACCGTCCCCACCACTCCAGTGTGTCCTGCCGGGGACTTGCCTCCCCCCTGCTGTCGAGCTGGCCCGTCACAGTGCCCATCACACAGAGCTGGAGAGTTCTGTGTCCGTATCTGTCTTCCAGCTGTGTACCGCTCAGGGGGCTCAACAGACCAAACGGAAGGTGACCCCCATGAGCCCCCGCCCGCCCGGCTCTGCAGTCCTCACGTCCCGGGGTCCTTGCCGGAACCGTCCGCACGCAGCCCTGACCTCCCGTGGTTATGATCGCGCCCGGGTGTGTGTGTGCTGCCTTCCCGGTGTTTTGTCGGAACTCTCCTCGCTGTTGATACGTAATCCTGTGGCCCAGAGGTGGGACCATCTTCAGAGCCCAGGATGTGGGGGGCCAGCAGCCTGCGGGCGCTGAGTGAGGGCCGCTGCTGCTGTGGCGGGCTCGTTAGAAACACCCGGGAGGAAGGATCTGTGACCTCTGGGTCCCCAGGTGCCCCCGGGCGCCCTTATGTGACAGGTCGGGGGTCCTGAGATTTCCGTGCTGTAATTAATACCAAGCCAAGTGTGGGGGGCAACTCAGCCCCGGGAATGAGTGACAGGGCACCAGGTCGGGGGTGGAGACAGGGTGAGGGGAGGAGGGAACAGCGGGTGCAAAGCCTAGAGGAGGGAGAGGCTCGGCAGTGCGGAGAGTGGGCCTGGAGTGGAGGGCGAGGTGTAAGGAGGCGGCTTCTGTCCGCCAAAGGCCTGAGCTCTGGGGACAGGCGTCGCAGGTGCAGCATGTCAGGGTGGCCTTCGGCTGCAGGCCGGCACATCCCGGGCTCAGACCCAGCCCCCGGCCCCCCTCCACGGCCACCAGGGCCCCACCCGCCGCTCTGGCCTCACGCACGTGTGCACACGCGCACACCTACATCCTACCACCAAGCACATCTTCGTCCTGTGCTGGTCCTCACGTGGCAGAGAGAGAGAGAGAGAGACCCCTCTGCCTCTTGTCCACGCTTTTGTCCCGCAGCCCCCCCCCCCCCCCCCCCCCCCCCCCCCCGCAGAGGTTAATCTGCACCGATTCCCACCTCTCCCTCCCCGGCCAGGCAGCTCCCTGAGGACAGGCCTTGACGTGGCGTTCGCGGCGCCCTTATTGAGCGAGCGAGGGCATGAACGGACACACGTGGCTGATCACGGGAGGCTATCTGGCGGGAGATGTGGGCACTAGAAAGGGACTTTGGAAGAGGTGGCAGCCCGTGCAGGCACACTCCACGGTGGCAAAGCCAGCAGATGAAAGGCGCCCAGCAGGGAGGGACCGGAAGTGGACAGCTGTCAGCCTCTGACCAGGACCCCCCTCTGGGAATCGTCTGAAGAAAATAATCCCTAAGACAGAAAGGGCTCTCTACCTGCCCCCATGTCCCTCACAGGGGAGTTTTCTAACAGGGCCGAGCAGAGACGAGCGTGCCAAGCAGTAGGACGGGGGTCACCTGCCGACTGGACAAGCACAGGTGAGGAGGCACCGGGACGGAGCCCCGGAAAACGCCCTAACTCCACTTCAAGTGCAGGGTGAACGGACAGATCCCATGCACAGAGACGCTAGGAGAATATCGGCCCATGAGGAAGGACAGAAACAAAATAGATGCCTATGGTTATGGTCATGGTCATGGCTTTGGTTACGGTTTTGGTTACGGTTTTGGCCATGCTTATGGCCGGAGCATAGGACCATTGATCCACTTTTACCACCATCTTTCAGAATTCCTTCTAAACTCAGAATCTTCAATGAAGCAGTCTTATTGGACAAGGGATAGGGAGCCACACTAGGGTCCTGAGGGGAGAAAGGCCTTGGAAAGGAGAGGGCCACACGTGGACTGGAAAGGGTAGAGCCCGCTGGTCTTCCCAGAACCTCAGCCAACCTCCACGCCCCCTTCTCCACGAGGCTCCTCGGTGCCCGCCCTCGCCCCCACATTCGCCCCCTCGCAGCCCCACTGCCGTTTTCTTAAGTGTGTCAACTCCGGTGGCACAAACGTTTCCCATCCCACCCAGGGCCTGTCAGCAAAGGGCCACTTAGTGTGGGGAGGCATGAGCCCGCTCGCAGCAAGCCCGGTTAAGGGGCCGTGGCTGGTCAGGGGCGGGAGCCCGCCTGCCCCAGAAAGCTCCCAATGGGGCTGGCACTCGTGTGGAGGGCGCTGGTTGGGAAGGAGGAAGAGGTCTGGTTTTTAGACCCAACAGCTTTGGAAAGCAGAAGAAAATGGAGAGTTTAGTCAGGAAGAATCGGTCCAGAATTCCAGGCAGTACCGAGGCCGGGAGTAAGTCATTGGACGTGGCCACCGTCCACCAGGAAGGACTACGTCATCGGGCGGCCTGGGGAGCTCCGAGGCCCCCCCACCCCCGGGGTTCAGTGCAGTGTCTCCCAGGGCAGCGCGTTTGCCCAGCCCGCCCCGTGCGCGGGCCCGTCGGGGGAGCTGCACGCAGAAGGGCCTGTTTTCTTTCTGAGGATGTTCACAGAGAACTCGTCAGAGCGTTTCCCCTTTCTTTTCTCAGAGCTTCTCTTTGGTTCCATGATTTGTTTGTTCGGGTTTCCACCCCTCCCCCTCCCCATTCCTCTGGTCTCCTCCCCGTCAAAAGACTTTTTAAAACTCTAGTGCCTCCCGCAGATGTCCAACCAGGATCGCGTTCACAGCTGGGCTGCCAGAGGCCCGACGTGCGGGGATCAGTGTCCGGGTCCCATCCTGGCTCTGCCACTCCTGTGCCGTGACCAAGGGCGGGCACTTTGCACCTCGAAGCTGCCTCAGGCTGAGGCTCAGCGAGACTCTGTCAGGAGCAGGGCAGGGGCTCAGGGAACACAACTCCCCTGCCATCTCCCGCAGCCTCCTCTCCAGGAAGAGCTGGTCTTGCCCTGGTGGTGTAGATGGAGGTCAAAGAAGTCTCACTTGGGAGGGCATGCCACCGTCTCCAAAGCCCTATCCTCTCCGCCCGCCTCCTAAAGCCCTGCCCACTTAGAACGGCTTTTCTTTAGCTGAAGACTTTTGTGCCCATACCCATGAAGGCATGGACGAGGCAGGGGGACTCCGCGGGGAGGGCTGACGTGGCAGGAGTCCCTGTGGCCTCCCTCGTTCACTGCTCAGCAGAGCTCCCAGGCCACCAGTATTCGAGGACACCCACCCCTCCTCCACCCTGATCACACCCCCTGGTGGGGCTCACCCCCAGGCAAGGCTTAAGCAGGTGAATAATGAGCACAGCCCGCACTCGCCCTCCTGATGGGTCCATGGCCTCTGCCCTCCTCCCCCGGACCCACTGGCCGGCACTCCGGCTCCTCAGTCACCTAGAGCTGCGTCCTTAGCTGGATCCGAGAACTGGGGGTCACTAGGCAGCCCTTCAGGGCCATACAGGGCAGCCCTCGTGGGACGGGCCTAGAGCCAGGGCCCCCGGGGCAGAGCCGCCTCCCCCCAGCCATGTTTTGTAGTTGTCAGTTGTCACTCAGTCCACAGGCCTGAATTATGTGCCTCGGGTGCTGTGTCAAACCCTGAGATAGGACAACACCCACGGCCACAGTCCTTCTCAAGGGCTCTGCATCCTCCGGGGAGAGAGAACACCAACAGAGGAGACCCTGGGAGACGGAAGTGCCGGGCAGACAGCGGAGCGATGTGACGGAGCAACCTCGCTGCTCTGGGCTGCTGGTGGGGGAGGCGCCAGGCGCGCGGAGGTCTGAGTGAGGGGGGCCGGCCAGGCCCAGGTCGAGGAGGAACGTTCCGGGCCGAGGAACAGCAAGTGCGAAGGCTTCCAGATGGGAACGGGACCGCTGGGGTTGAGGGACAGCAGGGACGCAGCAGGCCGTGGTTGGGCAAGCAGGGAGGAGGCTGGGAGGAGGTGTGGACGGAGCAGTCCACTACAGCCTTGGCGGCCCGGGAAGGGGAGGTTGTGTTTTATTTGAAGCCAGCGAGGAATCCTTTGGGGCTTTCAGGCAGGGGATAGTGCCGCTGGCTGATGCTCTCCAAGGTGGTTTCGTTGGGGGGGGGGGGGGGGGGGGGGGGGGGGGGGGGGGGGGGGGGGGGGGGGGGGGGGGGGGGGGGGGGGGGGGGGGGGGGGGGGGGGGGGGGGGGCGCGAGACCAGGGCAGGAGGAGGGAGGCCTGGGATGCCATGGCCAAAGGAGGGGAGCTGGACCCGCTGGAGCTGGACCCGCTGGACCCGGGCCCCTGAGGGGAGGGAGCAGGGAGACGGATTTGCAGGCAGTGCTGAGGACTTGCACCTGCGAAGGGCTGGGAGGTGGGGGGCAGGAAGGGAGGGATTCGGTATGACCACCAGGTGCTGTGACAGAAGCCACCGCTGCCGTTTATGCAGAGGGCGGGACCAGGCTTCACTTTGTTCTGTTCTGTTTTCACAGGGGGTCAAATTAGGGGTTTGGCAAGGGCCATGTTAGGCTGGTCAGGGCCTCGGACTTCTCAGTGCAGGCTCTGGGTCACCCATTGACGTCTAAGCCAGGGGGTGGTGGAGCGAGCTGGCCTAGAGGTTTTGGCGGCATCAGCAAGTAGGTGGCAGTTAAAGCCACAGGACAGGGTGACATCTCCCGAGGTCAGAGCAGGGACGCAGGGCTCGTGGACCTGGGCCCGACAGGCGCACAGCACCCGGGGCTCCGTGCCTTCCAAGGCCGCTTTAAAGGAGGCAGGTGCCCACAGAATGCAGACCTGTCTGCCAGCCGTACACGTGGTAAGGGTCTAGTGTCCGGGGCGCACAAAGAACTCTCCGAACTCAGCAGTAGGAAGATAACCCCGTGTAAAAGTGGGCAAGGGGGCTGAACAGCCACTGCTCCAGAACGGACGTACAGACAGCCAGCCAGCACGTGGAACGACGTTCGGCATCGCTAGTCAGGGACACGCGAGTCAAAGCCGCAGTTAAGTCCCGCTGCACACCCACCAGGACGGCTATACTTTTAAAAAATCGGAAACGGGAAGTGTTGGCAAGGACGTGGGGACACCGAAGCCTCATATTTTGCCGACGGGAATGTGAAATGGTGCTGCCACCGTGGAAGACAGTTCTACGGTGCCTCCGAAGTTAAACGTAGAATTACCCTATGACTCGATGCTGCCGCGCCTGGGTACACGCCCAAGGGAGTTTGAACGGGGTCACTCAAAAACCTTGTACGTGACGTTCACAGCAGCGTTTGTCACAGCAGCTGAGGGGCAGAGACAGCCCTCACATCCATCAGCTGGTGGATGGGTGAACTAACGTGGTCTGGCCGTACCACAGGCTACTCAGGCACAGAAATGAATGCTGTGTGCTCCGCCGGGGAACCTTGAGCACATCACGGTGTGTCAGAGGGGCCAGACGCAGAGAACGCATGCTGTATGGCCCCCCTGGCAAAGGTCCAGAACAGGCACGTCTGTAGAGACAGAAAGTAAACTAGTGGTTGCCAAGGGCTGGGGGAGGGGAGAATGGGGATTGACTGATAATAGGCACAGGGCTTCTTTTTGGGGTGGGAACGTTCTGGAGGTAGGTCATGGT
The DNA here is from genome assembly GCF_006229205.1 of Suricata suricatta. Lineage (NCBI taxonomy): Eukaryota > Metazoa > Chordata > Mammalia > Carnivora > Herpestidae > Suricata > Suricata suricatta. Next base: position 5,302,030 of record NC_043709.1, read on the forward strand.
GATGTTCTCACCACCTCGTGAATGCGCTAAGAACCCCTGACTTGTCCTCTTTTTTTTTACATTTATTTTTTGAGAGATAGAGTGAAACAGAGCGTGAGTAGGGGAGGGTCAGAGAGAGAAGACACAGAATCTAAGCAGGCCCCAGGCTCTCAGCAAGCATTCAGCACAGAGCCCAACGCGGGGCCTGAACCCACCAACCGTGAGATCATGACCTGAGCCGAAGTCAGACGCTCAACCGACGGAGCCCCCCAGGTGCCCCGACGTGTCCTCTTTAAGATGGTGGGTTTTATGTAACGGGAATTGTTCTCTCAGTAAGTGGAGACCTAAGAGAGGGAGCGTGGGCAGAGGCTGGGGCTTGTCCCCCGCCCCGAGCGGGCCACGTAGGGCTCTGAGTCCACTTCTGGGCCAGCACGAAGCACCTGATAGGCGGCGGTCCCCCAGAGAAGGGGGACAGGGTGGCGAGCCGGCCAGAACGTGTGTCCGGAGGGAGCAGCTCCAGCAGCTTCCCTGAGGCTGCTTCGCTGAGGCCGCCCTGTGGGCTCCCCTAGATGCACCTTGTTGTCACTTTCCAGTGTGGCAGGGCCCTTCCCGTCCCCTAGGGCAGGTTCACACCTTGAGTCCCCGATGCACGTGCAGGGCTTTGCTTGGTTAACATTTACTGGTGCCTTGTGTGTGCCAGGCACCGTGCTGAGTGCTTTCCTTAGTGCCCCGACCACGTAAGGTACCTCTCATCCCTGTTTTGTGAAGGAGGAGACCAAGGCCCCAAATGGTTAAGCGACCTGCCCAAGGTCACACAGCAAGGTACTCACGGGATCTGACACCCCGGCTGGAGTGACTTGGGGGGTGGGAATTAGGGAGACACGCGGAGGCAGTGTACATACGCGTGGCCAGGAGTCGGAGCCACGCAGCAAACCCCAGGTCCTCAGAGATGTCCAGGGCTGCCCCCACCCCCCCAACCCGCCCCGCCGCGGGAGGACCACAGGCGGCAGCAGGGATTAAAGGCAGGGCCCAGGTGAGGGATGTGGTGACCAGACCCCGAAGGCCAACAGCCTCACCGGGGCCGCGTCCTGCCCCGGGCTGGCTCCGATCTGGATGTGAGCAGCAGGCTTGGGGGCCTGGCAGGCCGACCCCGCCACTCACGTGCCTCACCTCCCAGTCCTAAGCTCGGAGGCAGGCCCAACCCCAGGGGCTGCAGGGCGGGGGACTCTGTGTATTCAGAATACAGCTGACCTGCTTGAGTCAGGCGCCCCAGCGATGCCTCAGCTGGTGCCCAGACCAGGAGGTGGAGAGGTCCCGGGAGATGCCAGCCATACGTCCGCCCCGCCCCCACCCACCAGCACCTCCAACAGCTCAGGGAGTGTCCTGGGTCTGGCAGAACCCAGGCCCCAAAGCTCTAAGACCCATGTGTATTTTACCCGAAATCGAATCCATCTGGTTCTCATTTATTTACACTTAACTCATCAAATGCAATTTTGCAAGAGCCGCTCGATGGCCAAGAGGCTTTTGTGCCTAAGCCTCCCTTCTGACGGGGCCAGGGGAGGGCTGGGCCTCAGCCCTCAGGGACCAGGAGGGAGCTCTCGGGGTTGGAGGGTCAAGTTCGGTTCCGACAAAGGGCCGGGGCCTCTGCCTCTGTTCTCGGGCCCTTGGCACAGGGTCAGACACATAGTAGGCCCTTGGCAGCCAGGAAAACATGGGTGGGGCCCGGGCAGAACACAGAGTCTCTGTTTCAAATCGTGAAACGTTCATGGGAAACACAAAACAAGCAAAGCTGGGTCCAGAAGTAATTTTTAGTTCTTATAAATAATTGCAAACCTGGGTTCTTGGTCCAAAGTAGGACAAACAGCCAGCTATTAATAAAAATAAACAGACCTCACGGGCAAACCGCAGCCCTGCCTGCAGAGGCCTCTCGGAACCCAATTGACCTACAGCCTGTGGGTGCCAGCCGGAGAGCAGCCGTGTCCATCACAGCCCATGGGCGGGGGCCCGGCGGGTGCACCCAGCAGAGGTGGGCGGGCGTCACAGCTGAGGGCTGTGTCTCCCCACCCAGCACCCACGCCTCCTGTCAGGCACTGTGGCATAGGTGCGGGCACCTGACCCCCACCCCGGTCTGGGTACCAGGTGCCATGTCCTCTTCCGACTGGAGTGGCCACAGTGGCTGCTGGAGGCCTGGAGGCCCAGGAGGAACATGCAGACTATGCCTTCAGGCCAGAGTTGAGGCCCAGCCCCGGCTGTGGCACAATAGTGGAGGCGAAAGTTCACAGCCTTGGTAACTGCTTGGGTCCGGGAGGGACAGGAGGGGGCTGCTCAGGCCAGGGTGGCTGGGTGGGGTCAGGGCAGGGCTGGAGTGAGGCCCCCCTTTGGCACCCTGGTCTCCCTCCTACCGTCTGAGCTCCCTCAGCCATTGGCGGAATGAGTGAGGGCTCACTGTACCCCCACACGCTGGGCCTCAGGCTGAGGGGCAGCCTGCACAGAGGGAGGCCACTGGGATGGTCTGTTTCTGAGGGCATCCCCCCAGCCCCACCGGCCAAGGGCCCCCTGCGGCCACGGCCAGCCGCAGTTCCATGCCCCTCCCTTCCCAGCACCCTTTGCCCCCTGCCCCCACCCCAGCCCTAAAGGGTTAGGGGCTCCACCAGTCCCAGTGGCACAGAGATGTGTTTAGGTATTAAGGCAGGGGGAGAGGAGGAAGGGGTGGCGGCACGCCATAGGCCAGGGCCTTCCAGAGAGTGCCCTGGCTGTGCAGGCCGCCCATGACAGGAGGCCACACGGGACCCTCACAGCGCTGGGCCCCCGGGGGTCGTCCCTGCACACTGTATGCCTCAGTCCCTCCACTGCTGGTTAACAGGGTTCCCACGAGGAGCCCAGGGTCTGCCCGCAAACCCACAGGGCCTCCTCTCTGCCGTGTGGCTCCCTGCCCTCTGGGAACATTCAGCCGTGGCCATAGAAGAGGATGAAGGACCATGAGCTGCCGGCAGGACTTGGAGGCAGAGCAGCCCCTGAACCCCACCCAGAGCCCGCTCAGGGTCTCGGAGCCTGGATCGGAAACAGGCTTGCACGGGGTCCTCACCGCGCACGGACTCAGCCCCTGCCCGAGGCCACGGTGGTGGTGACGCCGTGGCCTGTCCGGCTGTGCAGATGTCTTCCCCAAGGACCGTCCCCTCCACCAGCAGCACTGGTGAGAATGGGGGGACGGGGGAACCAAGACAGGGCCCGGGTTGGTGAGGGCCCTTGGAGTCTCCTCGATGGGGACTGTGTAGGCTGTGAAGCTTCCAGAACTCCACCTCTGCCCAAGTGGCCACGGGCCCTTCCCCACCTGTGCCCTGCCACACCCCTTCACGAGACTCTACTCCCACAGCCCCCCTTCCTCCTCCAGCCTCCGTCACAGGCGTCCCTGCCATCCTGGGCCCGGCTCTCCACATGGCCACCCGCCTCTGCGCTCAGGTCTAGGACGGTGCAGCTGGGGTCACTCTGGTGCCCTGGCAGCTACTGGGGGGTGTGGCACGTAGTAGGTGCCCAATGTTTGTAGAGGGAACGGGGAAATAAAAGCATGTTGGGTGAATCTCCAGGACAGGGACTTCTGTCTGGGCAAGGAGGGAGAGGGCCCCTGTGCGTCCGTGCACAGGAAGGCAGGCGCGAACGGAGGGGACGTTGGGCGAACGGCAGAGCTAAGTGAGGCTGCTGGGGACATGGTGTGCCGGGGGGGAGCCCTGCACGAGCCCCTCCATGCACCCGGGAGGAGCGGGGACAGCACGCCGCCCCCGTGGAGTGGCTTTTGTAGGGCGTCAACTCCTCTCACGTGGCATGCGCAGGCACACGTGTGCATTCAGTTTCTCCTGAGGCCACCTGAGCAGCCACTCCACCTGGCCATCAGCTGGGTGCAGGGGCGTAAAGCCTCAGGTCTCTCCTGAGCCCAGACGGAGGCAGGATGTCCCAGCCTGAGGTCTGGGGCAGGGCAGGTCTGGGCATGGGGGGTGAGCACATTCTTCGGGGCCCCAGGCAGATTTCGGAGAGGAGGGGTTTGGGAGACGTGAGTGTGTAAGGGGGGGGGGGTGCAAGGTGGGGGGGGGCTAAGCAAACCTGCTCAGGGAACCAGGTCTCATCACCACAAGTGGGCTTGAAGCATCCCCGTCGAGAGAAACCAGGTCAAGGCCGGGAAAGGCCGGAACCAGAACTCGGGTCGTCTGACTCCCAGATGTAGGCTCCTAAGTCCTGAGGGGGCCCAGGACCAATGTGTGCCAGCCTTGCCCCCCTCAGGAGGTCCTGGGGGCTAAGCGTTTCCCATCGTGCTGTGCTAGGCCTGGCCAGGCCCTGCGGGTGCACCCAGTGTGCCCGAGGCGGGTGGGCACCCACGGCCCCAGCTCCCCTGGCAGATCCCTCTTCAGACTTGACTCTTGGTCCCGTGTGGAAGACTGAGCCACGGGGTTGTGAGGGGCATGAGGTGGGCATCAGGCCCTTGATGCAGCCCCCAGAGAAGATGGTCATGACCACGGGTTCCCCAAAGGGGTTGAGAGACTGTGGTTTCCTGCCCAGCTGGAGGGAGGCCTATGTTGGGACCACAGTGGGAAAAGGGCGCACTGGGGGGCGGCCCCTCTTCCCTCCCTGCTTAATCTTGGGGCTTTGTCATTTGGGAGTGAGGAAAAGAAATGTTTACACGGTCTTGCATTTGTTTCAAATTATTCATCAGAGTTTGAGAGTCATTGTTCCCTGCTAGTGTAAACAGCGTTGTCCCAAGGCACAGCCCCTCTGCAAGCGCACTGAACTTCTGCAGATGGGTGCGCTATCGGCGCCCTCGGCTCCGGCTTCCTGGGAAGGGAGATGGGCCGGGCCAGATGGGGTGCAGCGGGGGGGGGGGGGGGCTCCAGGGAGCTCCTTCGAGGTGGGCTCAAAGCAGCGCTTGCTTTCTCACCGCAAGTTCAGCATCCGAGGGCCTATCTCTGTGTCGTTTGTTTTCCCAATTGAACATTTACGAGAGCTGGAGAAGCCGAGGTCCAGAGCAAAGCCTCCGAGAACCATGGGAAGAACGGCAAAGAATGTGATTTGAAGGGGGTCTGGACCGAGTCCCGGAAGCAGATCTCCCTGGGGCACATAGGCCAGCATGTGGGCACAAGTGCCGCCATGGGGTGTCATCGGGACAGAGACGGGACTGAGCTTAGGTGCGCGGGGACATTCCCTTACTCATGGCAGGCTGGCTCTGGCTTTGCATCCAGGTTCACAAGCAGGTTCAAGGTGACGGGCGGCTCAAGCTCATGTTCACAGTAGCTGGTTCTAGGGATACCTGGGGGCCTCGGTTCCTTGAGCGTCCAACTTTGGCTCAGGTCATGATCTAATGGTTCAGGAGTTCGAGCCCAGTGTCAGGCTCTGTGCTGACAGCTCGGAGCCTGGATCCTGCTTCAGATTCTGTGTCTCCCTCTCTCTCTGTCCTTCCCCCGTCTCTCTCGGTCTCTCAATAATAAATAAATGTAAAAAAAATTTTTTTTAAAAAACAGTAGCTGGTTCTTCACAGCATTAGTGTCAACGTGCTTACTGGCACAGTCGGCTGAGCGGTGTGGCAAAGCCACGCTCTCAGGAGGTGAAGGGCAGGTCCAAGTCCCGCCTCTGCTCTGAGCAGCCATGTCACCTTGCTCGAGTTGCTCTGCATCTCTGGGCCTCGGCGTCCTCATCTGTAAAATGGAGGCAGGAATCCAGCCACGGAGGTAAGGTGAGCTGGTGCTTGTGAGGCCCCATGCCCGACACATAAGGAAACTCGAGGAAAGTCAGCTCCGTGGTGGTGTTAGTGGGATGCACAGGACCCAGTGTCGGGCTTAGAGCCACTCAGGATCTCGTGTGGGCGGGAGACAGATGCCTGGAGGCCCACGGTACTGGGGTGCAGGGCAGCGCCCCCAGCAGAAGGGACGCTGGCGCTGGCCCTCCTGGGAGCCCTTGGTAAAGAAGCCTTCACTGAGTGGAGAAAGGATTTCGGAATGCTCCCTCTGTGTCATTGCCGGCTCCCTGGGGACCCCACTGGGTCTCCTCTCAGCAGGAGCCACCCTCCCCACTTCAGCCGGCGCTGTCAGTGGTTTTTCAAGTTCAGACCTCTGCCTCCCTCCGGGCTGCCACACAGCTGACATTTGCGCTGGAGAATAATGGCCTGACTCAGCACTGGCCTCGGAGGCAGCCACGCGGTCTCTTGGGTGGTGAAGTGGCCTGTTGTCCCTAAGCCCCAGGGGGACCCAGCTGACACGGCTTCAGAGCTGAGTCCTCTCCCGGTTCAGTGCAGGTCAGTCTGCTTGGCTCTTCGCATTTTCACATCCCTTCGGTTCCAGAACTAAAAAATGTCTGTGTTAAGAAAAACCGTATTAAAAACTTGTTGCCGAAGTGTGTGTGTGTGTGTGTGTGTGTGTGTGTGTGTGTGTGTGTCGGGGGGTCAGGGGATCGGCTAGAAGCAGCCGGTAGCTCACCTGGCCTCTGTGGTTTCATACATTTGCCCGCTGAAGCGACAATGCAGACACGGCGCGTTAAGGTTCAAGAAGCCCTTCTTTCATTAAACAGACTGACAGTGTGAGGGGTTACGACTTCGGTAATTGAAACATGCTGTTCTGTTCCAGCCCAGAACTCCATAAAGACTCTTTTCAGCCAAGAGCACCCTTTGTGCCCGCAGCCTCTGGTCCAAACGGAGCGTCGGCCCTGAGGTCTGTCTCTCCTAGAGAGTGGGAAAGACCACTCGGAGACCTGCCGCGGCTGTCTCGGGAGCCAGGGGTCAGGGCCTTTCACGAAGTTCCCCGTTCTTAGACTTCTGAAGTCAATCTGTGAGGCCGAAAGCAGGCTGCCCCGCCGTCTATCCCTGTCTGGCTGCAGGCTCTTGTGTTACTGGTTGTAAGTCTGAGGTGGAGCTGAAAACGGAGGAGACAGGAGAATTTGCTGGGCGAGGCTCCGGGGGCCGGGGGTGGACAGTGCGGGCTGTGTAGTCATCCTAGGGAGGGAGAGTCCAACAGGGTCAGGGAGACCACAGGTGGGCAGTCAGACTGTCGGGTGGGACCTTGGACAGGTGACTTTGCCCTGCTCGACCTCAGGTTTCTCATCTGTAAAATGGGCTAGTCCCTAGATCTGATTTACAGGGCTGGTGTGAGGATTAATGGAGTTAGTACAGGTCAGATACTTAGAAGAGTGCGGGTCACATAAGATACTGAGGGTTGGCTAGCATTAGAACCACTGTAACTACCTCTGCGGAGGACCATTGCAGAGTGTACCCGGGGAGTCCTGGGACGGAGTGCAGTGAAGTACCTTGGTAGATTACAGCTCTGTGCAGTGTCGCTGTCCCAGGGCCTGTGCAGTACCACCGTGCAGTAGGTGCTACCAAGGAGCCCCTCCGTGGACTGTTACCGTCGCGGAGTTCTGTGCAGCTCCTCTGTGGAGTACCACGTAGGACCACGGCATCATGGCTCCGTGCAGCGTCACCACGGAGCACTCCATGCAGTCCGTCTGGGGAGCACCATGTAGGCCAGCGCCGTGGGGTCCCACAGGGAGCACCGCATGGAGCACCCCTGCGGAGGAGCCCCGAAGTAGTGCCCGCACGGCGCCTTCTGTGCAGCCTGGGGAGACTGACTGAGTCTTGCTCCCGGCCCCAGGTATGACCTCCCACCTCCCCTTGTCTTTCTCTTCTCGCAGACGTGGACGAGTGTCAGGATAACAACGGCGGCTGCCAGCAGATCTGCGTCAACGCCATGGGCAGCTACGAGTGTCAGTGTCACAGTGGCTTCTTCCTCAGCGACAACCAGCACACCTGCATCCACCGCTCCAACGGTGAGTCCCGCCCCCACCCCGCGGCCTCCGGCGCTGAGTTCCGCGTGCGGGCCAGGCACACCCCCCACCCCCACCCCGCAGCTTCCCGTGGCCCCCGGAACCTCCCTCTCCGCGTCTTGACTCCGGGAGCCTCAGGGTCAAGGCCAGGGATTTGGGTGGTGGCCTGAATGGCTGTTTTGTGCTTCTGGTGTCGGTTCTGCACAGACCTCCTCCCAGCTCCCGCCCACCGCCCGCAACACCAGGGCTGTTGGCGTTCCTGGGGGTTCATGTGGAGGCGAGGTGGGGCCACAAATGGGCCGATGTGGCCGGAGAAGCTGTTTTCCTTTCTGAACTGAAGGCCGGCTGTGGCCAGGAAGAGTGGGGCCCCATTCTCCTTGGTCCCCTTCCCCAAGGTGGGCTGGAGGCCTGGCCAGGCTGAGTGCCAACTTCTTGGTCTCTGAATGTTCACCGGGTCATCAGCCAGCAGAGGGCCCCTGTGGTCAGAAGCCTGCAGCCCTCTGGCTGCCGGGAGGGGTGGCGGGCTGGCCCGGGGCAGTACAGAGGGACAGGAGAGGACTGGCCAGCAGGGGTGCTGGAGTCGCCTGGAGACGGCCCTGGGCTGGGACCTAGCCTGGCCTCCAGCCAAGCCTGGTAGGTGAAGGTCCACAGCATCAGAGGAAGGTGGTCAGAGTTGGGGGGCCCAGGGCAGCAGGATTGTGAGGCAGGACAGCTGGCCCGAAGGCAGGACCCACATGCCTGCAGGAGAAGGGCGTCCAGGTAGAGAGAACAGCATTTGCAAAGGCACAGAGGCATCTCTTGCTTAAGACAATGGCAAGGTCCAGAATCACGAGGCCGGCTGCACGCTGCGGCCGAGTGGGCTGAGGGCGGGGACGGGGACCAGTGCACCTGGGGTCCGGCCATTGTGTGCAGTCAAGAGAGTAGTTGGGGAAGGAGGCCAGGACAGCCGCCTGGCCCTAGCCTGAGCCCCACCGCCATTGCTGATCCCTGATAAGTCGAGGTACCGGAGGGGCCTAGGGGGGTCCCTAATAGGGCTTGGCCTGGGGTCTGTGGCACCAGCAGGAGACCAGGGAGTGGCTCACGCTGGGTGGTGGGGACAGGGGGGCTGGCCCTGGGCTCCGGCGTGGCTGGTCGGGTGGGGCTCCGGCTCTGCTGCGCCCTGGCAGCAAGCCGGACCATAGCTTCCTTGTCCCTGGAGTGGAGATGTGGCGCTGAGCCGCCGGGCTCCCTGGGGGTGGGGCCGAGACCCTACGCAGCCGTGCCCCACATGCGCTAGGGCTACAGGGCCTGCACGGCGAGGCTGGGGGACACTGGGTGTGCTTTTGATTTAGACGCGATTCCTGAGAAAGAACAGAAGGACACATAAAAAAGTCCAAAGCCCGGGGTCGAGAAGCAGAGCCGCTGCCTTACTGGGTGCCCCCTCTCCCCGACGCTCAGAGCTTGTCAGGCAGCTTCCTCCAGGACACGACAAGCCTGCCAGTCCCCACACTGCTGTGTCCCGGAAGGACGTAGAAGCCAAGCTCTGGGGTCCCTGGTGCGGGCTTGTCCGGCAGCCGGCGGCCTGGGCTGCGGGACTGCGGGGCCGTGGACTCAAGCTGCCCCAGAGAAGGACCTGGGGCCCAACCTGCATTTTATAGGAAGCGGATTTATGGGGAAGTGAGTGCGTGTTGGTGGTGAGGAGGGAGTCCTGCTTTCATTGAGGAGAGGGGTTTACAGGGTGACTGCTGTGAGCAAGCTGTGACGTCCCCGAGGCCAGGCTGGCCTGCGCCTCTTTTCCGGCCGGCTGTGTGTGCCCTGCTGCTTTGAAGGGCAGCTTTCCCACAAGCGGGGCTCCAGGCGAAGCCATGTGGCCCCCAGTTGGAAGGAGTGTGCACAGGGAGGGGAGTCCAGCACGAGGCAGATGCCAAACCGCGACCGCGTCCTGGTGGTCACCAGGACCTGGGTTGGCAGGGAGGCATTCGTCCAGCTAAGGGTATCAGCGGCCGAACCTCAGCAGCAGTCAGGGGAGGAGGGTCAGGGGCACCCGATAATGTGGGGAGCAGCCGCGGTGGTGGCTGTGGGGTCATGGGCTTCCCGGAGCCAGGCCCTCGCGGCACCCCGGTGAGGCGGGGAGATTACGGCCCTGTGATGGGGCAGAAGCCCAGGCAGTCCAGTTAGGAGACTTGCCCGAGGTCACACCGTTAGGGAAAGGGCAGAGTCGGGATCCCGGCTCCGGTCTTCAGCTGTGATGTGAAGAGGCCGGTCAGGAAGGAACAGACAGAAGCAGGCAGGAAGCTGAAACCAAATGGCCGACAAGAGCTGCCATGGGAAGAGTTGGGGGAAGTGTGCCAGGCAGCGTGGATGCAAAGGCCCTGCGGTAGGAATGGACGAGGCTCAGGTGAAAAGCAAACTGAAGGGCAGGGCGGTGCAGCACGGTGAGCCAAGGGAAGAGGTGCCCAGGAGGAAGGGAGCCCAGCAGGGCCTGACCCTGTGAGGCCCCGAGAGCACGGCAGGAGTTTAGATTTTGTGCAGGGGGCAGCCATGGGAAGCTGCTTAAGCAGAGGTGGGAAATGTGCCGGAGGGGAGAGTGGTGCACCTCCAGGGCCTCGCAGATACTGCAGGGGTGGGGCCTCAAAGCAATTGTGCAATGGAGCCTCTAGGCCACATGCCCCACCCCTCCCAGAGGCCCTGGGCGGCCAGATCCCGACGCCAGGACTGGAGAGTTAGCCAGAACACAGATTTGGGGGCCTCAACCCCAGTCCTTGTTAACCAGCACCAACCAGCACGTGAGTTAAAGAAGTCCCTTCACCAATAGGATTTTCATGTGAATCTCACATTTTAAATCTGGGCAGTGAGTCGATCTAAAAAGCAGCAGTCGATGTCTTGGATACCTCTCGAGGGGCGAGGGGCAGCATTTCCAGGGTGCCCACAGGCTGCGTGGCAGGTCTGGAGAAGACAGGCCAAGTGCCCGGCACATCTGCCGACTGCTCGTGAATGCCAGTGGCTGGAGACGGGCGCAGGTGACCGGGCAAACTGCCCTCCTCCCGAGCTGCCGTCCGTCGTGACAAGTGCCCACCACGACTGCATGCCGACTGCAGGGACAATTGCTGGAGCTCCAGTCTCAGAGTGGGGGTGGGGGGGCTGTGTGCAGACACCAGCGCGTTTTGTACCTCAATGCCCTCTGATCCTTGTTCCTCCTGGGAGGGCCCATGAGTCCAGGGCCGTTTGGCAAGGCAGACGCCTCATGTCACCTGACTTCTCCTAATGCCTGTCGGCGCCTCGGAGCCTCCCCCGAGCAGGCAGAAGAGTACAAAGGCTTGTTTTGATTAGAGGGGCTGGATGCAGGAGCGAGGTCAGCCAGGGTCGGTCTCTGCTCCTGGCCGAGAAACCAGGGCAAGGGACTCAGCCCTTCCTAGTGGCCCCACTTCCTGGGCACCAGTGCAAACGCTGGCCGGAGGCATGTGGATCTGGCCAGGCCGGGGTTGGGAGTTCAGGCCATCGGCCGCTCTCCATCTCCACCGGCCATGTGGCCTCTCCACAGCCGCCCCTGCCTCTCTGGGTCTTCTCCTCTGTAAACCGGGACCAGCAAGCCCTCCCAGGCACGGGAGGGTCCGTTAGGGATGCCCGCTGACGCAGTCGAGGGCAGTGCCTGCCCCAGGGTGGCCACTCACAGGCAGCCTCTCCAGCTCTTTAGAACCCAGGCTTATTGAGGAGGCCGCCGTTCCTCTGCCCTGGCACAGGCGGGAGGGGCTGCAGCGCTGTTGGGGTCTGGGGTGCGTCGCCTTCCGCTCGGCGCCTCCGGGTGCTGGTTCTGGCACCGTCATAGCCCGCATTTGCCCCCTGCCTGGGGACAGCCAGGCCAGGCCCGCCCCAGCCTCCACCGCCCCTCCGTGGCCGTGCGCCCTGGGAGCCCAGAGTAGCTGGGCCACCGAGCAGCCGGCACCTTCTAGCTCTTTCCCTCTCCCATGCCCGCCCTTTTTTCCTAAATCTGTGTCATGCCTGTGCTCCACGAAGGTGTTTCCTCCCAGATGAACGTGTCTCTTTCCTCCTAGGGAAGAATTCCTTCTTTCGGTCTGAGTAGAACTGATTTAGGAGGAGAAGGTGCTCAGAAAGGTGCAGGTCTAGCCAGCCGTGCGACTGCGGGCCACCGTTTCATTCATTCGTGTGCCAGGTGTCCGTCTGGTCCTCAGGATCCCAGTGTGGGCGAAAGCCAGCACGGCCCCCTGCCAAGCGTTCAGTCTAGAAGAAGGACTGCATGCTTAATAAGGGTTGGAGTTGCTGTCTAATAATGAGCTGAGAACACGCGTTCTGACAGGAAGGATCTGGGGCTCCTTGGGGTCTGGTGCTCCGCTCTGAACAAGGGAGGTGGTGTCGAGATGGCTCCCTGGCCTGGTGCAGGACTGCCCCCCTCCTGGCCCCGGTCCTGGGCGGCCACACTTGCTGACAGCGGTGGCCTGGAGAGGTCCTCGCCCTGCTAAGCAGGAAGCTGTCCCGCACGGCTGCGTCCTGAAACCTCACCTGACCCTCGTGGTCTGATCTCTGGCAGTGGTGGTGGTCAGGAACCAAGGCGTGAGGTCATCAGGGGTCTGTCACACACAGCGTCCCCAGGCCTGGGCGCCCCACCCCCCATCAGCTGATGGGTGCTCCTTGCCGGTCCTCAGCGAGAGCGCCCACCCGCACCCTCCGCAGCCTGGCCTGAGCCGACCCCCAGGAGAACGGCCAGGCTCTGCAGCCACTGGTCTCTACCATGTCTTGTTGCTGGCTGCTCCACACTGCCTTCTCCCCAGTGCCTGTGTCCCTGTAGCTTGGGAGCGCCACGTGGGCAGGGACTGTGTCCACTCCAGCCCTGTGTCCTCTGCCAACATGGGGCCCCTTGGAAAGGACAAGGGGAGAAAAGAGAATGATGCTCAGCTCTCGGTGGCTCCCTGGGCCCCCAGGCTCTCTTCATCCTCGGGTTGTGCGGGCAGACTCCTGGTCAGTACGAGCTAGGCAATGGTGGCCCCTGGGCCGGGCACGGAGCCTGGCGAGAGGGGCCCAGAGGCTGTGAGGCCACCGGGGGGAGGCCGGGCCGCCTCGTGGCCGAGCGCACATGGAAACCACGCCGTGCCGCCTCCTTTCCTGCATCTGATGCACCAGAACAGGCCCCAGGGCAGCTGAGTGGCTGTGTCCCTGGGAGGCCGAGGCCCCTGCAGTGCCCGGCTGGCACTGTCCCAGCAGCGGCATCACGGGTTTCCCAAGTGCATTTACCGTTCTCTTTAATGTCCTTCTGAGCCTGTTCAAATGCACATAGAAATATGGGTAGTAGCCCCCATCGTCCCCCATCACCAGTGTTCCCTGTGCCGCTTTCTCCCAAAGCTCAAGATGTGGCATCAGGGATGACACTGGTTCCAGTGAAAATCAGACACAGGGCCTCAAATAGGGACGCTCGGCTTCCTTTGCCTTAAATGAACGAAGTAGCGCACGCGCACTTACTGTGTGCTTCCTGCATGCCGGGCGTTTTCGTGCACTCGCACATTGCCTCCTTGCAGCAACCCCATTTTCCAGATTCAGAAACTGAGGCATGGAGAGGTGAGGGAACTTGCCCGAGGCCGCAGAGCCATTGCTCTGGTGGTCTGGCCCCTAAGCCCGGGCAGACTATGGGGAGCGTTTTGAAGAGGCTTGGACCCCTCTGCATAGCTGGCCCAGTGGGGGTGAGACCAGCAGAGACCCCTCCTCCACTGGCACCGCCCCCTGCAGCCCCCCAAATGTGAGCGTTCCCCACACCACACGTGCCTCATTAAGCAGAGTTTCAGACACACTCTGGTGGAAACTTCCCGAAATGGCGCACCCACTTCCCTCTTCTCTTCAGGGAAACGGCCCGAGTCAGCCTGGCCTCTCCTCTCTGCAGTTCGTAAAGCCTTTATGAACTTCAGTGACCGAGACAGCCACTCCCCTGTAGGGCCACAGAATGCGCGTCAGTGTTTGTCCCCAGACGCCTGAGCTGGAAATAGCCCGTTGTCGGCCGTTCTGTGCCACTGCCTCGCGGTGGGGCCGCTGCTAGCACCGTGGCGTGGGGTCCGCGTGCGCTCAGGCAGGACACCGGGGGCTCCTGATGGGCGGGCGACGTGCTCGGGCTCTGCCCAGCTCTCTGCCCCTTGGGGACGCACTCATTTGCCAGTCACAGCCCTGCTTCCGTGACCGCGTCGTGCAAAGATGGCCTCGATGACGTTAACTTATTTTATTAGACCCCTGCACGAGATGTCAGAACCTGTTCGTTTCATCTACAGGTTTATTAGGGTCAATACCCAAGTGTAACTGGGCACAAAACAAGAGGATCTTTTTAAAGTTTTTCTTTTGAAATAATTACAGATTCATAAGAAAATGCAAAAACAGCACAGAGAGGTCCCGTCTACACATCACCAGTTTTCCCCCATGGCAACATTTCCCCTCACCGGAGAACAGCATCCGCACAGGGAAGCCGGCATCCGCACTGTGTGTGCATACGCTTCTAGACCATTCTATTCCATGTAGACTCATGTGACCACCTCAGCATCAGGAATCCACATCGCAGGGGCACCTGGCTGGCCCAGTTGCTGGAGTCTGCAAGTCTTTTTTTTTTTTTTTAATGTTTATTTATTTTTGAGAGAGACAGACAGACAGACAATCGGAAGCAGGCTCCAGGCTCTGAGCTGTCAGCACAGAGCCCAACGCGGGGCTCGAACCTTAGAGAGTACTTAAATGAATAAATTTAAGTGGGAAGGGCAGGGTGAGAGGCTGCCGGGACCATCTGGGTCCAGGCCTTGGTTGAAAGTAATGGATCAGAAGCCGCTAACCTTGAACAACAGGCCTGGAGACAGGCCGAAACCGGAGGCAGAGGTGCAGGGATGCAGACACAGGGCCCACCTCATCCCTTCCTGGGCCTGAGTCCCGGGAGGTCTGGAGCAGGGAGGGACGTCAGACTCCACCCCGTCCAGTGCCATCGGACTAGGCCTAGCCAGCTGCGCTGACGTCAGGCCACATCTGGACCATGCAGGGAAGGGGACCCAGTTTGAGCGCCTCTTGCATCCCCGATGCTTATTGTGTGGTTGCTTTTGATTTGGTTTCCAACCTAGCCTAGGCTCCAGGCCTCTGGCCGCTCCCCCCACCCTCTCCCCCACTCTTCTCCTCTTCCCCGTGGGTCACCTGGTTCCTCTTCCCTGCCTGGCCTCACCTCTGGCCGGGGATCCTCTGATACCTAAGATGTCAGCCCTGCCCTGGTTGGCCAGGACAGTCCGGGTCCCCGCAGCCCTTGTCCACTGGGGAGAGTGTGTTCCAGACCCTGAAACCAGACCCAAGGCAGCTGCAAGTGAGAGGGTCAAGACACTGCTCAGTGGGAGTGTGGACTTCACAGTGAACGTTCCAGGGGGCGGAGGTATGGCCCACACCTTGGGACAGCCACTAAGCACCTTGGGGTGGATAGGGAGATAAAGTGGTTTTCTGGCAAGTGACACTGGTGGCTGTCAGGGTCTAGAACTCACACAGGGGGCGTTGTGGGTGGAGAGGAGGGTAGCCCAGGGGAAGAAGACAGAAGAGTGGCCAACGGGAAGGTGACAGAACAGTGGTCAAGGAGAGGGTGACAGGAGGGTGGCAGAGAGAAGGTGAGAGGCAGGCCAGGAAGGACTTCCTGCAGAGCCTGCCCGCCTTGGGTTGGCACTTTGGAGAGGCCTGCTGCCCGCATTGTGTGGGCACGGGGTATCTCAGCGGCACCCGGCTCTGGACAAGGCAGGGCCTGCTTCGTTCCACCTAAGGAGCCCAGGAGGGGAGCCTGGAGGCTCAGCACAGGACAGTGCCCGCTGCTTCCCAGGAGGCTGGACGTGCAGGTCCTCCTCTGTGTGCATACCAGGTAAAGGCTGGTGCCCAGTGCAGGCGGCCGCGCCGCCGCCTGGCCAGCCCTGGCCCAGGGCCTTGGTCAGTCACTGGGAGCTGATGGGACGGCAGCCTCAGGGGTCCAGGGTTTCATCAGGGTTTAGAGGCTTGGGATCCTCAAGTGGGGTTTCTGATCTCCCCGCACGTGTTCTGAGGGCTTGGGCACAGCGTACTGCCCTCTGCGTGTCACTCAGCAACCTTGTGACTGGCCCGGGAAGGGGCTGGGCGCCCCCGCCCCACTTGATGGGTGCGCTCAGAGCCCCACCTCTCAGCCGGCGTGTGTCCTCCCAGAATGCAGACAGGAAGGCGAGGGCTGTGGGCTGGGGGCGGTTCCAGCACAGGGGGCCCGGGGCTGCAGGGAGCACCGGCTTGCAGACTCCCTGCCCTGCAGGTCACCCCCTCCAGTCACCCACGGCAAGTAGCCTCCTTGGAGGCCGAGCACACCTTGTCTTCAGGACCTGAGCCTGCTGCTGAAGGCCACGCCACTTAGGAACTGACTGGGCAGCTCCTGCAAGAGTCGCGGGGAACTTTGAGGGGCAGGTCCCTGGGTCTGGGTCAGAGCGGAGGGCAGCCTGCTGAGACCCCAGAAGCACCCTCGGGGGCCAGCAACCCTCTCTCTGTCCCAGCGCTTGTCCTAGACCCCCCTCCGCGTCCCTCCAGGGCTGGTCCTCCACCCTCTTCTGGACTTTGTCTTCTACCCTGCCCTTCCTGCTCTTACTCGCCCTTGGCCTGGGCCTGCAGAGATGTGGAGGGGTCCAGTCCGACTGCAGTCGGACTGGACCCCTCCACATCTCTGCAGGCAGGCCCCTCCCTTGCTGGGCTCCTCCCCACCCCTCTGCCGCTCAGCCTACACCCCCACCACTCTGACACTGGCATCCACCCTGGGAGGTACTTAGGGTGAGTGCTATCATGTCCCTCCCCCACTCGGGGAGGGAGAACTGAGCCAGGCCACCCCGAGGACAGGACTCAGGACCGGGAGGGGCCACATTTCTAATGCTAAAGCCAGTTTCCCTTCTGCTCTACCTCCAGATTCCAATACCCAAGCCCGTGGACAGACTCACAGTCCCTTCTGAGCTACCCAGCCACGTATCACGGCTGAGGATCTTACTGGGGTGCCTGGCTGGCGGGCTCCCGTGGGCTCCCAAGATGTGATTCCCACGTCATGGGATCTGGGCCTGGCCTTGACCCAAGAAGCTCCAGTGTGGCTCCTACAGGCCAGGGACAGCTCCTGCCCCATGCCAGAGCCTTCCATCACCAGCTGCAGGGGCTGGGACCCCGGAGGTGTCTGTGGCTGGGAAGTGGGTGTTCTAAATGAGAGGAAGCCGCATGGCCACACTGCAGGATCCCACCCCGGCCTCAGGGGACCAGCCGCGCCCAGAGCACAGGGCAGACTTGTGCGCAGGTTCCCCTCCACCCCCCTGCCCGCTTCGGGCCAGGTGGGCGGGAGAACACACAGCTCTTGCTTTTATCGGGGAGATTTACGGTGCCGCCGGAGGGGGCCTGGCCCGGCCCCGTGCAGTCCGGAACGGCCCTGGAGGCGGGGACAATAAATCCAGCCCATTATTTTTTATGAGCCTCCCACCCCATAAACAACTCCTCTGGCTGGTGAGCCCAGCTTCACGCCCTTCTCCTGGCCTGGCCTCCAGCCAGCCCTGGCCGGGCACCCGGACCCCAGCACTTACCACACGGCACTGGCGGCGGGGACCCTGCCACGCTGCAGCACCTCAGGCCTCCCAGAGAGGACAGCGCAGGGCAGACGGCGGGCACCAGGCCGAGAGGCACCTGGCCCTGGCTCCCTGCGCAGCCACGAGTCCCGCGGCCTCAGTGCCTCATCTGTGAAGTGGGGCAAACATCAGTGTTCTTAATACTAGGGAATTAGCACTTAGGAGGATGGCTCTGGACATGGCGTGTCTAGACCCGAGGTCAGCAGCACTGTCAGCCTCCACCAGGCACCACTGTGTGCTCAGCACTGTGCCTGGACTTTGACGCGAGCGATCAGATCCTGAGAACAGTCTAGTGCAACGTTGCTGTGATTAACTCAGCGTGCAGGTGAGGAAGTGGACCTTGAGAAGCAGAGAGATTTGTCCATAGTGAGGAAGGAGCACAATCAAGACGTGAACCTGGGTCTGACTAAGGCAAAGACACTGAGGAACAGATGGGTGGAGGGTGGGAGCAGGGGGTGCCCGCAGCCTGGAGCCCCTCGTGGCACCGGGGCCGGACCTCTCCACTCAGGCCCTGCCCCCCGCTCCTCTCCGTGCTGCGCAGGCTGTGAAGCAGCCACCAGAAGCCCTTCTGTCCTCTGCACCGGAACCTCGGCCAGCACCGCCTTCCACACCTTCCTCGTCCCCCCTCACCCCCTCCATCTGTCTCCCTCCGGGAGCCCGGCTACGTGTCCTTCACCCATGACAGGCCATGGGGTGTGCTGTTTCTTCTTCCCCAGAGGCGTTCCCCATCCCCCACTTCCCGGAGAACCCTTCAGCACCCTTCAGACCCCAGCTCGCTTTCACCTCCTCCGTGAAGCCACCTCTGACTCTTGCCAGGCACGTCTTCCTCTCAGTGTGTGCCGCGAGGTTCTGAGTGGCTCGGCTCGCTCTCTCTCTCTCTCTCTCTCTCCCTCTCTCTCGCTCTCGCTCTCTGGGGACCCGTGTGTGAGCTCCTAGGCCACAGCTGGGCTGCCTGTTTAAGTTAAAGCAAATGGTGAGAATCTGCATTAAGTCGTTATACCTGCCCTTGATAGGTTCTCACAGGAAAGGGAGACATACTCAACATATATTGAGTTCCTGCTGTATACCAAGTCCTTTATACCCTTTGCTTTTCAGAGGACACTTGGCAGTAACAGCTGCCTCCACAGCGCACACAGCAGGGGACAGGGCTGCAGGGAGGCCCCGCTGGTTTGGGACAGAGCTGGACAGAGCCCACATGTCTCTGGCCCTTGCCCCTGCTCCTTGCTGTGCTGCGGCAGGCCGTGCAGGAGAAGCGCCAGCTGTGGGCCAGGGCGCTGCTCTGTGTCCTCGGAGGACCTTCTGCTGGCGGGGCCCCAGCACTTGGACTGGCTTCTCCTCCCAGGTCCCAGGTGCCCCAGGGCTGCTGTGGAAACGCTGTGGGAGCTGCCCCCCCTCCCCATTCTAGTCACCTGTCAGGAGAGAGAAATGATTTACTCCCTGGTCATGACCAGGCTGGTGGTCCGGGGCCTGCGTAAGCTGACTGTCCCCCCACCACGGCTTCCTTTAGGGAGGATATGGTTGCCAGAAAAAACAGAGGACACTGTTTACACTTCGATTTCAGTAAACAATGAATACATTTTTAGTGTAAGTATGACCCATGCGACATTTGGGACATACTTATACTTGGAAGCATTTGTTGTTTATCTGAAACCCGTATTTAACTGGGCATCTTCTGTGTTTGTTGGGCACATGTGTAAACCTGGCAGCCCTGGGAGGAGAAGGACACCCAGACCTCAGGCCTCTTGAGCGTGGGCGGAGGGGAAGTCTGGCGGGTCCCAGAACTCGGGCCTCAGAGAGGCTTGGACGTGCTTGTGCTGACGCCTAGTGGTCAGCAGGGGAACTTCAGGGGGTCCGACCGGGAGGTGGGGGAGTAGCTGGGAGGTGACCCAGAGGCCAGAGAAGAGGGGACAGGTGCCGCAGAGTCAGCCAGAGGGGGCACGGGGAGACAGGTCGCCTTCACTGACCACCTGCGACCCGAGGGGCCAGGAGGAAGCGTGAGGCAGAGCCGGGAAACTAGGCCCACCGTACCTCAGTGACACCCAGGCACCTCTGCAGCTCTGCAAGCATTTGTCCACACGTGTCTGCACAGCCTGCCACGTGGTCCTCACGTCTGTTAGACAGACGCCCTCCCATCTCACAGAGGCGGCTTTCCGGCGGTCCCAGTGTCAGCCCTGGTCCGGGCACCGATGGAAGGGCGCCACAGGAAGGCTGGTGTCCATCCTTGCCTTCCGAGAAGGCGAGCCCGGCTCGGCCCCTCAGCTGCCACCCGGGATGCCAGGAGCCACATGTCAGTGGCCCTGTCGCAGACGGCGCCTGCCCACCAGTGAACCGTGGCGGCAGTGGAGTGGCCCAGACACGCCTCTGGCCTTGCCCGCGGCTTCCGCGCAGATCCTCACACAGGTGGTGCTTTGCAAAGGCTGCACGGGCTTGCAGGATGGATGGGTGACAGCTCTAAACCAGCAGCGCCTCGGGAGCCACCTCCTGGTGTGGCAGAAAGGATGTGGAGCCTAAGAGGTGCGGCGTCCTGAGCCCCAGGGGACCGAGGGTCGAAAGGTGCTGTGCAGCTGCCGTGCTGACTGCGGCGTGGCCCAGGGCAGCTGCCTCAGTGGAAAGGGACAGCTTTTGTCCAGATGGTCTCTGAGGTCCCTTATCCAATTCTAGCTTTCCAGAAAATGGGTCCATTCTGGCCGTTTGCTTGCACGTAATTCAAAGCAGGACAGCATCATTTCAGAGCCATGAGCTTTGTCTATAGCCAGGGCACTTTGGACCCACCGCCCTGCATTGAACACCCCCAAGGGGCTCACCTGTGGCTGGCCCCTGACAGCAGAGCGTGTGAAAGTCACAGATGGGAAGCCGCCTGGCCTTGTGGAAAGGTCTTGTTTAAAGGAGACCCTACCTAAACATACATAGAAAGAATGAGCAAGGAGGCAAGTGAGAAAATGAACGTGGACGGTGTTAGGAGTGCGCTCACAGGAGGGTCGGACTCCCGTGGCTGGACTGGCTGGGAGAAGGTGGCGTGCAAGGTCAGAAGGGCAGGTCCGCCCTGGCAGGGGACCGCTGGGCCTGAAGGAAGGGCCGGTGGTAGGAAGGCAGAAAGGTCCTGCCTGGGGGGGTGAGGGTCGGGGAGCAGCGAGCGAAGATCTGGCCCACAGAGTCAGTGAGACACGGGCGAGGAGGAAAAGGGGGGCAGAGTCCCCTGAGGGCCCCCAAGGCAGGTAGGGTGTGGGGTGAGCATTTGACCGCTGCCGGCGAGTGGCCAAAGGGGATCTGGTTCTGCTCTGCCACACAAGTTGGGAGATCTCTCTCTCTCTCTCTCTCTCTCTCTCTCTCTCTGAGCCTCAGCGCCCGTCAGGTGGGCCCACTGATAGCACGTGGTGCTCACGGTCGTGCAGACAGACATTTGCGAAGAGGCAGATTGCACGGGGCGTGGCCTTGGGATCCCTGGGGAAGTGCAAGTCCACGGTCTCTAGAACTCCCGCTCCCCAGGGGGGCACCCTGGGGACGCAGCCTAGGGCGGGCTGGACTCCCGATCAGCTGGGGGGCTGGTCTGGGGCAGCCGGCCGCTGGCACCTGGCAGGCCCAAGAGGATGACATTTCAGGAGCAGGGGGTAGGAGGCAGAGCCCTGTGTCCTGGCCGAAGCCCAGGCCTTGTGAGGACAGGCTCCTGGAGCACTGTCGAGGCACAGGTATCGGAGAGTAATTAGGGGAGCAAGGCGGGGCCAGACAGGCGGATGGTGCAGGGTCACGGTTGGCACTGTGGCCACAGGCCCCCGCCAGGTCTGGGCCCACAGGCAGATTCGCTCTGTGGCCCGAGTATCGGTCCCCGTTCTGATGCAGAGTCAAAAGGCCAGAGTGGCCAAGCCCAGGCCCCTAACCAGTGCAAGTAGCTTCAGTGAGCATCTCCCAGGCCTCCAATGCAGGCAAGGCCGCGTGCAGGACACCAGCGTGAAGGGGGGACTCAGGCTCGGGCCCTGAGCCCCTTGTCTGGCGGGGGAAGCCCAGCAGACAGCAGTTACAGCTCGTGTGCCCAGTTCCCTGGGAGCACATAGCACCAGGGTGTTGGAGGCCCAGGCCAGTCCCCTAACACAGCCTAGGGACTGGGGGAGAGGACAGAAACAAGGAAGGCTTCCTGGAAGAGGTGACACCCAAACAGAATCTCAAGTAACTATAGTCGGAGCTGCTATTCAAAGGAGGAGGGCCTGTGTCCCAGGAGGAAGGAACTACATTCCAGAAGGCTCCAAGGTGAGAAGGGAGGGCAGGATGTGCGAGCTGACCGAGTGTCCCTGTGACCCCGGGCCATGGCAGGCCGTGTGGGTCTGGGAGGACCTTCGCTGCCAGACTGAAAACCAGCCTAACCCTGCGGGCACTGGGTTTGAGGAGGACACTGATGAGTGTTTAGCAGGGGGAAGCCACAGATTTATGCCCTAGAAAGTTCCTTTTGCAGCTCTCAAAGGGCAGATCTTCAAGTCAGGCGGAACAGGTTCAAGTTTCGCCTCTGTCACATCCTCCTTAAGTGACTGTGGGCAAACTGCTTAACCTCAGTGACCTCTAGGAAATGAGGGTGACATTATAAAGACCGACAGTCCCTTCTATCCCTACGCCAGGCTGGGGCTGGGCCCTGGAGAGTTGGGAATGAACGGGGTGGGGGGGGGGTGCCCCGGTCTCCTCAGCCAGCTCAGGCAGAGGGTTGAGGAGCATGGAGATTGGAGGGAGGGGCAGGGTGAGAAATCAGCATCTCGGAGCGGCTGGTATTTGAGATGACTTAGAGGGACAGGACGGGGAAACGCGCACGTGGCCAGGGTGGGCAGGGGCTGGGCCATTCCAGCGCCCCAGATCACCGTGGGAAAGTTCAAGGACAGAAGGAGCCCAGCCCGGGCTTCCCTCCCGTCCCCTCCCCCAGATACGAATCTCCGTCGCCTCCTGGAAGTCCCCTGGAAGCACAGGTTCTGTGAGGCTCTGGTCGCCTGTCCTACTCAGTGTCCCTGGGCAAGTCACCCAAGTTCTCTTCACCCTGTCCTCCTCACCCGCAAGGTGGGGGTAACAGGTCTGCTCGGAAAAGTGCCAGGGGCTTATTCGTGCAAACCGCTTAGTATATAGCAAGCACTCACTAACGGTAGCCGTGGTTGTCATCGGCCTGTGGCGAATGTCTGGCGGCCCCTAGATCCAGCCGCCTCACCAGGCCTCCCTTCAGTGGGGAGCTCTGTGCCTCGGCGCTCTCGTCTGTTAAGTGGGGCTGATTCCCTGGTGTGGGGGACAGCTCAGCACACGGGCAGCTCTGAACAGTGCACGGTTGTGATTGTCGCCCTAACCGTGTCCCCTCGCCCCCCCCCCGCCCCCAGTGGCCCGTCCGTGCTACTGCTCCTGTGTCTTTCTGTCGTGGCATGACCTCTCCGTGTCTTCTTCGTGGCTCTGGGTTTTGCCTGCCTCCCTTGGACGGCTTGCGGAGTCTGAGTGGGAAAGGCTCCCGCCTCTTTCTGGGCTCCTTAATTTTCTATTGATGAGGCTGAAGGGGAGAACCCCTCCCTCCTGAGGCTGGGGGAGGGGCGGAGCAGGGTGATTGTTCTCTTGTCCCCGCTCTGCCGTTCCCAGCGTGCCTCCCCTTCCTGTGTGTTTAAGGGACATGGGTGCGGAAAATGATGTTATTGATGAAGTCACCATAGCAACGACCCTCGGGAGGCACACATTCCAGCTTTGTTATCCCGGCCCAGGGCAGAGAGAAAGGCCGGGCTCCTGAGTACAAACAGATCGGGCCCGCCTCCCCCGGCCCTGCTCGAGATGCACCCATGAACTTTGCTTTGCTGAGGACACGATGCGCACCCTGGTCTGGGGCGGCAGCGTCTGCAGTGGTTTCGCTCTGTGCTCGCTCTCGTGGAGAATCCGAACGTGATAGAAGGCCTTTGGGGAAAAATAGGCAGCCCCTTCCCGCCGGGGCCCGCCCCAGGGCCCAGAGGAGACCAGAATCGAGCAGGGGGCCCATCGCAGGGAAGCCCTGGGCACCAGGGAGCAGAAGGCAGGGCCCGGGACCCTGGCCCTGCTCCTCAGGCACGCGGTGGCCCTGGCGCGTCGTTCCCCACCCCGACCTGGCCTCCATTCGCTTGCTGGTGAGACGGGCGTGGCTGTACCCACTTCTCCGGCCCGCAGTGAGGGTTCAGTCACAGGAAAGGGTCGTCAGAGCCCGGGTCTATGTATCATGGGTTCTGAAAGACTGCCTTCCTCCCTCTCCCATAGCCACTGCCCTCCCTCTGGGCTCCTTTGTCCCTTTCAGGGTGACAGCAGCACCTCCCATGTGTTTCTGGCCCATGGCCTCTGCCCTGCAGGCTGCCTTCCGTGGCGAAGCGCACCGCTGCCCTGCTTACAACCTTCCTGTGCCCGCCCCCCCGCACCCCTGGGCCTGGGATGTAGCCCCTCAAGCTCTTACCTGCGCCCTTGGCCTCAGTGGCCCAGAGAAGAGCAGGGCACATTGAGTGAGCGCCTGGGAGGCAGGACCCGCGACTTAGCCACTCTTACATGGATGGAAATTAAGGCTCAGAGGGAAATGGTTGCCCAAGATCATGGCCCAAGGTCATGCAGGCAAGCAGCAGAGTCTGAAATTCCAGTGATGCGGCCACGAAGCGTCTGTCTCCTCATCACTCCCTGCCCCATCCTCAGCTCAGAGAGACACCCGGTCGGAGCTTGCAGAGCGTCATTAGATTTGGACGGGTTAGATCGAATTAGGTTCGAGCTGGCGGGCAGCCTGGCGTGGCTGGCACCAGGCCCCTGGAGACCAGGATTTCTGGAAGCAACTCTGAAATCCAATCTTCCTTCCCCGTGTAGGCAGGGTGGTAAACAGGGCTTCCTGCCGAACTTGGCACCGTGGTTACTCCCCGTATCAGGGTGGGGAGCCGGGCCGAGGGAGGCCGCACCCCACCCAGGGTGCCCCGGAGGGCACGTGCGGTGCAGAGCAGGGCCACCTGCTCACAGAAAGCCGCGCTGCGCCCGCCCCCAGCTCGGCCCGCGCCCTGAAGGAGCCCGCGAGCTGGCATCAGTGAAGACGGCATGCCAGTTAGACCTGGTCAGGGTGCCCTGGCCCCCTCAGAGGAGCTGGGGTGGGGCCGGAGCAGAGGCTGCCGAGGCCCCTTCTGGCGTGGAGCCCAGGCCCACGCCCCTGGAGCAGAAGCGCTTGGCCTCCAGCACCTCACGTGCCTGGGGGTTCACCTATTCGAGTTCACTTGCCCTTGGCAGTAGCCATGCTGGTAATACTCCCCATCAGCTCACTATCCTCAGGACAGCTTCCCCCCGGAGGAGGGCAGAGCAGGCACCATCTCCTTCACCCCCGGGGCCCACACCAGGCTCCAGGTGTCGGAGCTAGAGTCCCTTCCCCGGCCCAGGCCTGAGCCACCACCAGCTCGTGTGTAAGGTGAGAACTGATGTGGGTCATCCCAGGATTGGGCCCCTGTTAAGGGAGGGGCGGGGGCCTGTCCCACGAGTGACTGCAGGGCTTCTCAGAGCCTTTAATGTGTGCTGTGGAGTCCCCAAGGTGCCGTCTCATAGAACGCAAGGCTGAGAATGCCACGTAGTGCCCTTGCCATTCTCTGTGAGATGCTGTGAGGTAGGACAGCCTTCATCTCTCCTTCCTCCCCCCTTCTCTCCCACACTTCTTTCACCCCTGCGCTGGGCATGAGGACACAAGGATAAAGTTGTCTCCCCAAGTTCCCCGTGGCAGCAGGGGATGGTGACTGAGCAGCTATGTGCTCGCAGCACAAGGCAGGATGAGGCAGGTGCCCTCTCTGTGCCACACGCATTAGGTAGTTCTCTGAGCTGAGGTTCATGGCAACCCTCGGAGGGAAAGGTTATGACAACCCATTTCCCAGCTTAGAAAACAGAGACCTGGAGAAGAAGGCATATGACCTGAGGCTCAGGCACAATGCATCTCAGCCTCCCCGCCCCTCTTGAGGGCCGCACACCCTTTCTTGGGGTGCCCGGAGGATGGTGAGCACACGGGCTGGGCCGGACGCCAGCCCCTCCCTCTGGTGTTCCACATTCACGTCTCCAGTAAGATCCGCTGCGTGGGTCCTGGACACCGGGAGCAGCAGCGATGAGGCCCCTTCCTTCCTGTAGGAGCTCCCTGGCTTGTGGGAGAGGAGACGGCAGGTAGACCTGCACAGGGACAAGTACGGAGTGGCCCCTCCCTCCCACCCCGTCAGCGTTTTGCCACCTGGAAGGAAGAGACACAGGACCAGGGGACTCAGTCCGGGGGGTCAGATCTTGAGCTGGAATGACGGAGGCATCAGGGAATCCAGAGAAGGCGAGTGAGTGCAGGAGGCCGGGCTCAGTGCTGCCTGCAGCCATCGGTCTCCTAGGCTGGCCCCTGCTGCTGCTCAGCTGAGGGCCTTCGACCGTTGTGAGCCGTCACGGTGGGTGTGGGCCAGGCGTGTCAGAGGCGGCCCTGGGGCCCCCGGCATAGTGCACAGGCTGGCGTGGCTGCAGAGAACAGGACTCAGGATGAGCGGGCAGGAGTGGGAGGGCCAGGCTGCTCGGGGGGCAGTGTTCCAAGGCACTAAAGGGGGGATGCGGACACACAGCGGGGGCCTGATGGGCCTGCAGGTGAGAGAGGCTCCGGCCTCATGCTCGGGGGTAGCTGCTGCGAGGTCACGGAGCCAGGCTTTCTGTGCTCTGTTGGGGCGCAGCTCAGAGAGCTTCATGGAGGAGGAAGCGTCTGAGCTGGCCTCGAATTTTAATAGGTTTTTCAGTTCCGAAGGCAGTTACTGGAAACAGGCACCACTTATTACAGTAGGGCTGTGCCAGGTCCCCAGTTCTGCTCAGCCTGGGACATGCTGCCAGTCAGCCTTCTGGGTCCCACAGGTGTGGCACAACGACCCCGGGGTGGGGGAGTGTGGCTTGAGCCCCGCAGCCCGGATTCCAGTCCCGCCGTGTGATCTGGGACAGACACGTCCCATCCCGGAGCCTTTTGCCCCACCTGCAAGACGGATGGACAAGATGGACGGCAAGGACCCATCCCACCCTGTCTGTGGCTCTGCCAGCCACGCCGCACGTCTTCTCATGGCCCCCAGCCAGTGTGCCCCAGAGGGAGGGGAAGGTGACTCGGTCACTGTGTCTAGAGCCGCTGAGGAGCTGAATTACCCGCTCGGAGGCAACCATTTTCCTTCCAGCACCACCAGGCCGGGCAGTTGCAGCCATCTTGGGAATGGTCGCTAATGCCATGGGGAGCCGTGGCTGCCACCACGAGGCAGGAGGCGCCCCCAGGAGCCCGCAGACCTCACGGGAAGCCGCCTCTTGGTGGCCCCTGTTCTCAGCCGTTTGCGGCCTATCAGCCTGTTTCCCAGCACGGCCGCTGCTTGGGCGTGAGGCCCAGACCCACGTCCCAGACCCTCGTGGAAGACAAGAAGGTCATTCCATTTCCCTCCCTGCATGTAGGAACCCCTCCCTCCCAGGCAGGACTGATGTTGGACGGTGAGGTCACTGAGAAGGCTCAGCGCTCAGCCTGTCCTCAGGGCCCGGCTAGACAGTCACATGAAGACCAGAGAGGAGAAACATGGCCACCATGTCAGCGCCGGGAGTGAGGCTGGGACACCGAGGAAGGCTTCCCGGAGGAAGGCACGCAGTGGCATTTGGCCTTACAGGGCAGACACCTTATGGAACACCTCACGGGTGGACCGGTTCCTGGAGCGTCCAGTCTGTGGCAGGGGCGGGGGCAGAGACACCCCCTCCCCCAGCAGAGGCAAGAGGTGACAAGCGCCTGAGAATGCACGGGAGATGGGACCTGGCTTCGGCACCCCCAAAGGTCCAAACAGCAAGCTCGGGAATCAGCACCCACCCTTTCTCCTCCGCAGGGACTCTCCTCCTAGCCGACTCTCCCCTCATTTGGGGAAATATCGTTTTTAAGTAAAAATTTATTTGCTTCCATGTCAACCTAGACTGGAACATGGATCACCCCCCAAGTTATCCTTTGTCAGTAAAACATCAGTGTGGCTCGTTAGTAAAGTCCAGATTCTCAGAAACAAAGATTGCCTGACCCCAAGGCCGTCCTGCAACACAGCGCTGAGTGACGTCGAACGCCTAACGCTCACTTTAGCATCCCAAGCGCCGGCCGCATCCGCTCCCCAGGGACAAATGTATGGTTGGTGATAATTAGCAGGGTTTCTCGTAAGTTGTGTTTCTTTGGCCGGAATTGGAAATCGAATCTCCTTCTTCACATAGGAGCCAGAGCTCAAACAGGGGCCCTGGGGCTCTTCCCAGCTCAGGGGGAAAGCACTCTGTCTGAGTGGCCTCGATGGCCTGTGCCAGCCACGGGGCGGCCCTGGGAGGTCAGTCTGGGGTGGTGGCGCGGGGGTGACGTGGGGTGCGGTCAGGAAGCCCTGTGGAACCGGTGGAGTTTGAGGCTTGTCCCCCGGGAGGGACAAGGACTCAGACACCGGTGATGCTCAGGGAGGCTGCTTGGCGGCCACTGCCCTCTGGCCGGTCCCAGCCAGGAGTCTCTCGCAAGACCCGATGAGAGGCTGCATGTGTCTCAGTGGCCCTCGAGGTCCCCCACCTGAAAGCTTTCTCTGAAGAGGGCCTGCCAGGCCTAGACAAGGTCCCCACGAGGACCCTTCCCCAGACCTGCAGAAGATACCAGCCTTCAGAAGTCAGTGCCCCCATGGAAAGATCTAGTGTCAGAATACCTACCCTCTCCTGAAGGGGAGATCCTCCGTCCCGGTCTACGGAAGAGACTCGAGCAGTGAAGCGGTTTTCTCTGAGACACAACCAGTAAGGAGGCCAGACCCGTGCCCACGGCAGCCTGCCCGGACAGTCGCCTAGGAGAGCCGGGCCACCTTCGTGAGGCTGGCTCTCGGTGGCTCTCGAGGGCCCGCCGTGCACCCTTCCCAGCGGCACCTCCAGGGACCTTGCCTGGGGCTCGCCATCAGCTCTGTTAGAGTGTCCACACCCCAGCAGTGGGCAGATGCTGCGAACAGCCCCCTCCCCAGGCCCCGTCTGCACCCCCACTACCGATTCCGCGTCGCTCACCCCACTCGGCAAGGAGTGCCCGGGGGGCTGTTGTTGAATTTGGCCGGAGAAAGGGGCTGTCTCTCTGCATGAACTTGAAGCTTTCTGCGAGGAGCCCTGTTTGTTCAGCTGCTGGGTAGTGGTCACGCTCTGCGTCGGTCCAACAGCGCGTCTGGACTAAGTGAGGAGAGTGGGCCAAGGAATAATAAGGAAGGGCAGTAAAACCAGCTGAAACCAGAGGTCAGTGGCCGCGCAAACTGCAGGTTTTACTCATCGCCATTTCTTGGTTTTCGGACTTTTTACAAATCTTTGTCGGGGGCGGGGCGCCTGAGTGGCTCAGTCGGCTGAGCGTCCGACTTCGGCTCGGGTCCTGATCTCCCAGTTCGTGAGTTCGAGCCCCGCGTCAGGTTCTCTGCCCCCCTCCCCCCCCTCATAAATAAATAAACATTAAATATATGTATATATATACATCTTGGTCATAGCTGCCAGGGTGTTTGTGTTTTTAAATAAATGTTAGGTCTCAGTTGTCCCACACCCACACTTAAAGTGGACAGGGTCGAGACCCAGCCAGTCCTGACACACCCGCGGGCCACCTGGGGGAAGGGAGGCCGCCCGTGTGTCCCCGGCTGTGGGGTTCCCTCCCTCTGTCCAAGGCTGGCTCCTCTCGGGTAGAAAATGGAAGTAAGGTCTCGGGGTGCTGTGTGGGCGGACGGCAGCTCTTCCTTTCATCTGCCCTTAGCCTCTTGATGGACTTGTGACCTACAGCCTCTCACTTGACCCCAATGACCTCATAAATCCTGGAAACTGCTCACAAAACCCCGGGAAGATAAACACCAAATGGGGTCAACTGAAGGGGGTCTGAGCCACTCCAGGCAGTCTCCTGGGGTGGGGGGGGCTGTCCCAGGAACTGTGGGTGTCTGGGGAGACAGGCAGATGGCCTGCCCCGGGCGACCCTCGTTGTCCCCATTACGCCAGAGCCCTCAGGGAACATTTCCGTGTGATTCTCAGTGTGCATGGACTGGAGGCCAGGCCTCTGGAGACTCGAGGTGAACGGTCCATGGTCCGTGCTGGAAACTCAGGGTGGCCCAGCTCTGCGCTCAGCAAGGCCTCTGGGCCGGGAGTGGGGAAGAGGTTTATAGTCAGAGGTGCCGGTCCATGTCCTTGTGATGCCTCTCCGAGGACCGTGGGCCTTTGGGCAGGTGTCTGAAGCATGGATTCCCCACCTCTGAAGGGAGTGCTGATATTTCTAGGGGCAGGAAGCCCCAGAACGTGGCCACTGCCTAGAGTTTGGAGGCTCCGTAGAGGCTCAGGGAGCCTGGAAGAGAGGAGACAGGGAACCCAGCCGGCCTTGTGAGGGTCGGGGCTTCTGAGCCCGGCCGTGCGGACTCGCTGGGAGGGCCTGCCCAGCAGGGGCAACAGGGGCAGGTCTCCAGCGGCTCATGGGGCCACGAGCAGGCAGTGGGGTGGCCCAGCCCCGGCACCTTGGGGCCATCTCCCCTTTCTGATGCCTCCCACCAACAAAGGGGGGCTGTTGCCAGCTGCCCTTTTAAGATGGGTCTTCGCAGAACGAGACACCTGAGGTTTGCAAGCATTTTCCTGTACAAAGTAGCATCTATTTTGCAGCAGGAACCTTGGGCTAAGATTTTGGAAATGGTGACCCATGTACTTGGGACCCCAGGACAGGCTCCTTGGGGAACAGGGACATCAGGTGGAGCCCGGGGGCCAGCACCAAGTCGTACAGGGCTCTGCACTTGGGAGTGAGATTTCCTTGGGTCCTGGGGCACGCTGTGGTGGCCAGGGGACAGAGAGAGACCCCCTCAGGCAGCTGGAGGGGTGGCGTGTAGTTTAGGGCGCTGCTTTAGGAGGGAACCTGTCTGAAGCCCTGACCCGACCTTGGTTCCGTAGTCTGTCCTAGAGCGGGGACGCTTCTTCCGTGGGTCCCCTGGAGTCACTTACAGTGCTGTTCTCAGACCTGGGCACTGTGTCCGGGTTTCTCCCCCAGACGCCTCCAGCCGGAGGGCTAGCTGTGCACTTGCCGCGTGCGGATGGTGCACGTGCCAACGGCAGCCCCAGAGCTCTGCACTTGATGGTGACATTTTAGAGGCTGCCTCTCTTCAGCCTGAAATTTTCTCTCTCTTCCCTCCCCCCGGTCTTCTCTCTCTCTCATCTGTCTTTTCCCAGAGGGTATGAACTGCATGAACAAAGACCATGGCTGTGCCCACATCTGCCGGGAGACGCCCAAAGGTGGGGTGGCCTGTGACTGCAGACCCGGCTTTGACCTTGCCCAAAACCAGAAGGACTGCACACGTAGGTAGATGGAGGCAAATGGGTCAGATATCCCCACGCGTCTCCGGCCATTGCTTTGTGGGGGGGGGGCGGGGGGAGAATCTGTCCTCTGGACATTTCCCAGGGAGGGCTCTCAGCCCCTCGGGGTCAAGAGAAGGGCAAGGTCCCTGAAGCGGGCTGGGGAGGCATGAGGGATGGGGACCATGAACTCGAGACTTGGCGTTTTCCCCACCTGGTATATATCACCCACAGCCCCGGTGCAGGACCCCCATCAATGGCCCTGCCGGTGCTTACTATGACCCCGCCCCCAGAGAGCCCTGGCCCTGAGCCTGAGCTCCCCCGTGGGTCTGGAAGTTCAGGCTTCCTGATGGACCAGAGCAGCCCTTGGTAACAGGACAGTATAAAGAAGGGAAGGAGCTTGGTGGGGGAGGGGTCCCCGCCCCGGCTGTGCGGACCTTGTTTCTAGGGTCTGCCCTGTGGGGCCCACTATAAATGGTGATGCCCTGTGAGATCCAGGTTGAATGAGGCCTCTGGCCAAAGGTGCCATTCAGGACCAGCTTGGAGGTTGGCCACAGGCCACAGGTGTCCTGCAGCCTCTCAGTGTGGTCACCCAGCTCCCCAGGAGGAGTGGGAGCCAGCAAAGGAAGTAGGACCATGGCTGAACACGCCCACAAGTCCTCAAGAGCCTCAGACCCAGTACTGGCAGCTGCATGGGGAGTGGTGCGGGGCAGCCTCTGCTCCCGGGGCAGCGGGGATGCCCACCGGGCACCGTGTCTGCTCTGTGCATACGAAGACCTGAGGGAGGCCCACCTGTGGCCAGAGACAAGGGCTTCCTTCCAGCCCCGCTTTGTGATGTGGAGAAATGGCGGTGGAGGCATCCGAATCCAGCTCCCTGTAGAGACGGCAGTCCGGCCTTGCCGCTGAAATGGAGGGTGAGCCGAGCAGCTCTCACGGAGAAAGTGGCCTTGCTTTCCATCCCTCGTTCTGTGGAGAAGACAGCTGGCCCTTGCCGGCTCGTCATCCTTGGCCTTCATGATTGTCATCAGCTGTTCTTCGGGCGCCTGCCACCCCTTTCCCGGCCCGTGCTCCTCAGTCCCCAAGCTCTCAGGGACCCACGTGCACTAGACACAGCCCCTGCCTCCCAGGAGCTCATGCTCCAGCCCCCACCCCGATGGGCCCTTTCCCCGAAGCGGAGAAGCTTCCTGCTACCCCAGCACGTCGGGAGATGCAGACAGCCTCCCTCTGTGTTCCTGTCTTTCCTGGGGGGTCACACACGGGCAGGTGTGCCGCTCAGGCCCCAGGACTTCGCCAGGCCCTCCTGTCCTCCACGTCAGACAGTCCCTTTAACTACAGAGAAACTGGCTGCACCTGGCGCCCTTCAGAACCGGAAGTGCAGAATTCAGGCTCTCCCAGTCCCCCGGACGAAGGCCAAGGATGGGCACGTGTGAGCTGGACAGGCTTGTTGACAGATCAGCCAGAAGGAGAGAGTGTTCCTTCACTCAGCAAGACCGGCCAAGCCTCGAACTGGGTGTCCGGGGGAGAGAGCGCTCCGAGCCACAGGCGGTGGCTGGGCCCACCTGACCGTCTGGGGTGAGCACCGCACAGGACGGTGTGCTCAGAGGGCGTCTCCCAAGGGGCCAACCTGATCTGAGAGGTCAGGGGCAAGGCAGGGCTCTCTGTGAGCAGAGACGCACCCGCCCACACCGCCCTCACCCCCACCCCGCAGCCCTGCCCTTGACAGAGAAGAGCCACGCCCTCAGCCCCTGCTTGTTTGCTGCCAAAAGAAAGAGAATCCCTGCCCTCCCTACTGGGGGGAGGGGGCACTGGGCATTACTGGGGTGTTTATAGAGTTGGACACTGGTCCTGGGGACAAGCAGTGGGTGACTGCCCCACAGCCCTCCTGTGAAGGGCCCACACGGATAACTATGGCTCCACTCAGCTCTGGTCGACGTGCAGGGTCAGTGTGAAGTTGGCTCTGCGGCTTTCCCTCTAGCCTTGAGGCCAACTGAGGTCTAAGAAATTCTAGATTGGATCTGGGGTGGGGGCTGAGGCCCTCGCCAGCCTCTGTGGACCCACAGGGCCTCTGCGCCAAACTCTTTCACTCTCCCAAGCCAGGCCAGAGGGGCTTTCTCCATCCCTTCTCTGTGGTCCCGGAGCTCAGGGCGCCAGTGCTCCTTCCCACGTACAAGCTGGAGGCTCTCTGGGTGCTCGGAGCTCGGCCCCCGCAGCCCGTGAGATGCACAAACACCTATGGGGGGCAGCGCAGGACCCTCGGCGCGGCCCTCCCCCAGGTTGCCTCAGACAGACCTTCGTCCTCCTTCGAGTCGCTTGCGGGGCGCGGCCCACTTCCTGGAGCCCAGAGCTTGAAAGAAGTGTCCACAGCGTCCTCACAGCCCCTCACCCTGCGCCCCGGCCCACTGTGAGGCAAAACTTCTCTCAATCTGGATGGACGCACGATGGCCAGCCCGAGGCGGGGCTGTGCCTGGGGCACTGCCCTCACCTGAAACCTGGGGCCGCCTGTGCCCTTGGCTTCCGGGCAGAGAGCTGAGCCACCTCAGAGACGAGAGACGGTGACACAGGTGGCCGGGCTCCCCGGGGACGCTGAGAGAAGAGGCAGTCCTGCAGAGAAGAGGCCAGAGGGCTTCGTGCTCCACGGCCCCGCCATGCTTCCTAAAGAGTCCTGCAGGTCCTTGAAGTGTCACCCCTGAAATTGGGTCCCTCCTTCGGATGGAACGTTAGCGCCCTGTGGAAGAGGCAGCCCAGCAGGGCCTTTCTGTCTGCAGGGACAGCATCTGGGACACTGAGCAGAAGCCACTCTCTTGATGTCCTCCTCGGTCAGCAGGCGGATGGCATGTGTCCTGGTGGACAGGTCACCACCGTCACTGGGGACAGACGCCCCAAGGCTCTGTGCCGTGCCCCGGGTGAGAGAGTACTCGGGAGAGGTGGCCTCAGGCCCGTCGGGGGAGCTGTCACCTGACAGAGCACCCCGGTAATCCGCACGGCGGAGTCGGGACCCTCAGCCACTCTGGCCATGTTTGGTCTGAGATTCATTCTTGCATGTGTGACCATCACTGTGGTTTTGCCAAGCAGATGAAGAGCGTACAGAGAATTCTAGATAAACGGCGATGGTGCTGGGAAGACAGCCCGTCCTCGAGGCCCCGGTGCACCATCCGCGTTCGGTGGGGGGGGGGGGCGCCTGTCCTCCCAGGAGCGGAGCGCGGGCGGGGGGTCTGCAGGAGCCCCGCCCACAGAGCTCTTGGATCTCCCGGAGCGCTGCCTCTCAGCCTAACGTGATAACGAGTGGTTTTCTTTTAAATAAACTGGAACTTCTCTTTTCCTACTTCAGACTGGCGTATTTTTGTCCGGCCCCCTTTCCGCCGACCCGGGTTGCTGATGCCGTGAAACGCTTTAATATTCCGGGCCGAAGGGCACCAGCCCCTCCAGTCCACAGGCACCGCAGACTACGTGACACGTTCCAATAAAAGTGCACATGGATGGGCACACGTTCGGGCTGTGGGACCGTGGCCTCGGGGGGGTCCGTGCTCTGAGGGGACAGAGGTGGAGATGGCCGCGGGGACACCCTTCCCCACACGGAATGAGGGTCCCCCGGGCCCCGGGCCGGCCAGCACCCTCGCCCCCTTGGGGAGAATGCCTGGCATTCACAACACGCGCCCCGTCCACACAGGCAGCTTCAAGTGCCTTTGGACCCTAGAAGGGCAAAATGGCCTCACTCACTGTCTGTCTCACGCTGTCACTTCCCCCCACCCCGCCCCGTCCCTTACAAGAAACAACCAACACCGATAAACTAATCATCTTTGTTGTTGTTCCTTTTATACACACGCACGTATACTTTGGGCCTAACTAGTAACCTGTAACTATGGAAACGGAGGCTGCCAGCACAGCTGTGAGGACACGGACACGGGCCCCATGTGCGGCTGCCACCAGAAGTACGCCCTCCACTCAGACGGTCGGACGTGCATCGGTGAGTACGCGCCCGTGCCAGGCCCTGGCACCGGGCGCCACCCCGCCCCTCAGGGCGCACCATGTGGCCCTGACCACGGTGGCCAGCACCCCACCGCGGCCTGGTTTCCAAGAAGGAAGCCTAAGGGAGCACGGTGAGCACCCCAGGGTCCCCACAGACGGGGCCAGCGGCTGTCCCCAAGGGAAGCCTTCGGCAGAGACTTACCCGGGGCCGTCCAGCCACCCAGGACCGAGCGCCCCCGCTTCGTGTCCCTGTGGGCTCTCTGCGGGTCCTCCTCCTCAGCAGGGGGTGGTGTGTGGGAGGGGGTCGGTGTGTGTGCCCAAGCAGGGGGCTTCGGTCTTGAAGGCGCAGGGGTTTTCTCCCCGATACGGGGACGCAACGGCACATCTGCCGAACCTGCGTCTCGGCCCCGTTAGTGACGTGACCTGCCCACCAAGAGATTTTCTCAGAAAGCGGCTTTAAGTTTCCATTGTCTACACCAGGGGAGAAGGACGAATCCCCGGGCGGGGCTCTGGGTGTCCTAACTGCTTTCCGCTCCTGAGCTCTCGGGGCTCTCGCTGGACTTCTCCCAAGCAGAGTCCCTCCTCCTCAGCATTGCCCCCTCTGTCCCCTCGCCTGTCACATGGAGTCTCAGTGTGAGTCCTGGTCACCTCCTTCCCCCGAGCCCCGTGTCCCAGGGGAGCTAGAACATCCGGGGTTACCTCATGCCACGATCAGGAGTCGCTTCTTTCCAACGCAAAAAGTAGCAGCCCGTCTCTTAGCTGCAAAAACGAAGAATTTCAAAGTTGGCACCCATCCAACTTTGCTCTTCTTCTGCTTTCTTTCTCTTCGACATCAGCCACCTTGAGAGGCCCACGGTCTGTTATCACATCCGTTCCTCTTAAGGGGGGAGGGGACCTCTCTTATCACTGACTCTGAAGCTATTCCCCGAGGGACTCTGAAGTAACAAGCAGGGGTGGCAAGCAGGCAAAGCCGTGAAGCTGGAGTTCGCTGTCGCCTTGCGTCCCCGTGGCTGCTCCCCCGCCCTCTGGGGGCCAAGCAGGGGCGCCGGGGCCCCCCAGGAGCTGCTGCCTGCCTGGTTCTCCCTTCCTCCGTGTGGTTTTGGTTTCATTTTATCTCCTTCCTCCCGCTTTTCTGGTGATGGTCCCTGATTGCCTGTCTTGTCTGATAACTGACGTTCATGAATTATTTTCAGAGCCGAAAGCCAAACCAAACCAAATAACCAAAAAAAAAAAAAAGAAAGAAAAAGAAAACAAATTTTTTTTTCAAAGCAAACCTGGTCTCAGACCAGTGTCTCTATTGCAGCCTGATCCCATCTAGAACCTCCTCTCCCACCTCTCTCCCTGTCTCCACTGTCCTGCGGGGGGGGGGGGGGGG